>NC_138779.1:192752117-192984617 GCF_965119305.1 Pelophylax lessonae | reverse complement strand
GATCTCAAAGGCCTGCTAGCAACACAATGGTCTCTGATTATATTCAAGATGAAGCTGGCGAGTGCAGATTGTGTAATCTGAAATAAACTGCCATACATCCGGATCTAAAGATGGACTCTGGGATAAGCAAATCCTACAATACAAGTGGCATATGTATTTTTACTTGCATCGTGGTGTGCTTTGTGTATTTCTTCCAGATCTGTGCAGTAATGCAGTGTGAAAGTTTACTTCCTGTAATAAAGACCGCTCACTGCTGCTCTCTCTCCATGTGCAGGGTGATTGGTCTTGTCTCCGCCCCCTCCTGTAGTTTTATGCAGGCAGCTCGTAGTAGGTGGGGACTGCTGGGCTCCTCCCACAGCTCTGCTCTGCAGAGGTGGGGGACTCGATTCACATGACTTGACTTAACCACTTAAGCCCCAAAAGATTTTATCCCCTTCCTGACCAGGGCCTATTTTGCGATTCGGCACTGCTTGATTTTAACGGACAATTGCGCGGTCGTGCGACGCTGTACCTAAACAAATTTGGCGTCCTTTTTTTCCCACAAACAGAGCTTTCTTTTGGTGGTATTTGATCACCTGTGCGATTTTTTGATAATGCGCTATAAACAAAAAAAGAGCGACAATTTTGCAAAAATAACAATATTTTTCACATTTTTTATATGAAATTCCCAAAAAAAAAATGCTACATATGTTTGGTAAAAAATAAAATTGCAAAAAGCGTATTTTGATTGGTTTGCGCAAAAGTTATCGCGTTTACTAACTAAGGGAAAGATTTTTGTCATTTTTGTTGTTTTTTTTCTAACGAGTAATGGCGGCGATCTGCGATTTATTTTGCGGTACTGCGACATTGCGGCGGACAGATCGGACCCTTGACTGACATTTTTGACACTTTTGGGGTTACCAGTGACATTACTACAGTAATCAGTGCTATACATATGCACTGTTACTGTAAAAATGACACTGGCAGTGAAGGAGTTAACTGTATTGGAGAGGGAGGGGCTTAGTGTGTCCTAGGGGCGTGTTTCTAACTATGATTGGCTGTGGCTACTAGTGTAAGAACAGAGATCAATGGTCCTACATAGTAGAACCGTCTGATCTCCATTCTTACACAGGGGAGACTGACAGGCGGCTGTGTTTACATCAGTCGCCTGCCTTTCTCCCGCTCTAACGGACGATCGTGAGTGACACATCAGGTCCGCCGGGCACACGCGCGGGGGGCTCCGTGACCGCGCGAGAGCGCGCCTCTGGCGGCGCGCGCTCGCTCCCTAGAGCCTCACAGGCTAGCGACGTAGCCCTACGTCGATTTGCCTGTGAGGGGCTGACTGCCGACGTAAATAGTCGTGCGGCGGTCGGCAAGCGGTTAAGTCAGACTTAAGTCACCAGTTTGAGGACTTGAGATTTGCTTGACTAAAATTAATAAAAGACTCGACTTGACTTTGACTTGGTATTCATGACTTGAGACTTGACTTTGACTTGAGACATATGACTCGAAATGACTTTAATTCTTTAAGTTATTAAATATTTGCATTTTCTCAAGATGTGTTAAAGCAAAATGAATGTGCCTGTTATGTTTCTGACACCACAGTCACTTTATACACCTCAGTGTGTTCTGATTTTTAGGACACTGGCTGTTTAACAGTGGAAATACTTAGCATGTTTTTAGTGACTGTGGTGTTGAAACATGACCGGACGAAGGATTTTGAGATGTTTGGGCATTCAAAGTGTTTCTTTAATATGCCAAGAAAAAAGCACTAAGCTGTTTTGTTAATGCTGAAAATAAAACAAAAACTTTCCTGACCACTGACTTTTAATGGATTTAAAGGTGAAAATTGGGGTAGATCAGTATTTTGACTTGATTTGTGACTTGACCAAAATAAATGACTTGACTTGACTTGCTTGACTTCTAGCAGGGACTCAAATTGACTTGCTTGCTTTTCGCCACAGTAACTTGGGACTTGCTTGAGGCTTGAAGGTTAAGACTTGAGACTTTCTTGTGACTTGCACATGTGTGACTTAAGCCCCGTACACACGTACCGATCGTCGGCATACAAACGTTCGTCTCTTCTCCCCGGGATGTCGATGTCTGTTGAAAAGTGCAAAGACAGCTCAAGAATTTTGTCCACCGAATTCAGCTGACTGCAGAAGTGATGTCATGTAATGGTTAACTTTCCCTGTGTTTTTTCTTTTCTGAGCATGCCCAGTCTTGCAAATCTGCGGTCTGTCGGCAGAATTCTGTACTGACAGGCGAACAATCGTCCGTTCTGGTGTCGGCATACAAAAATTTTCATGTTTGCAAGAAAGACTCTTGTCCGCAGAATGTGCGCAGACAGCTGTCGGAGGCACCATACTAACAAGCGTACAATCGGCAGATCTTTCGTCCGCCGACGTTTGTATGACGACGATCGGTACGTGTGTACGGGGCTTTACTCCCATGTCTGCTGTTCTGTACTGTTTATAAGGTTATATCTGGGTTTGCAAACCCATTTGGCAAACACAAAGTGGACAATAAGATAATACAATTACTGCGCTTTTTTGTGGGTATTTTTAATAAGGGAAAAGGAAAGGCATGATGATTATGTACGTTTTTTGAGACACTGTGATGCATAAGCACTTTAGATACACAGAAGATACTTTGTAGTTAAAGAGGGGAATACAAACATGCTCTGATATGCTTTTTTCCTATTCCTATGTGGGACCACCTGCAGCTAATTGGCAGCAATTTGTTCTGATTCCCTCTTCTGTCACTGTGTTATATAGCCATTGATTACCTGGGCGCTTGATCTTCTTTTTGTGCTCAATTACGGCGCTGTCTGAACCAATAGGTATATTAAAGGAGAAGTACAGCCAAAGCTTGTTTAGCTGTACTTCTCCTGTGGATCACAGGAGTGCAGTTCCTTTTGCACTCTTGTGACCTGTTTTCAGCAGACAGAGGGCTGAAGTCCGCTGTCGGCAGATTCATAGAGCTGGTTCAGGCTCAGGCAAGATTGGGACAATGAAGTCGGGATCCGCCCACATGCCTTGATCTCATCAAGCTGCTGAGAGCCTGAGCCAGCCGCTCCTGCCCCCTCCACAGTCCAGCGCTCCAGTAAGCGAGGGGGGGGGGGGGAGCATAGCAGCGAGCCGGAGACTGACGGTCAGCAGCTCTTTGCTGGCAGAGCCCTGGGAACCGAGCGAACGGCAGTGTTTGATCACTCGGTTCTCAGTTCTAGAGCCAGCGGGGGACAGATGCAGCATCCAGCTAGGTTAGTATGGTTCTGCAAAAAACAAACAAAAAAAAGAAATTTTCTCTTTAAAAGAACCAATAAAATAGGACTTCGTAGTGGGCACAAAAGCACAAGAAAGTCCATTAGGCTCCATTCACACCTTGGCGTTTTTGAGCGTTTTTCAGCTCCAAAAACGCTCAAAAAAACATTCCTAAACGCCCAACAAGTAAAGCCCCATTCATTTAAATGGCCCCTGTTCACATTTGAGCGTTTTAATGCCTGAAGCAAAACGCCTGTAGCTGAAAAAAGTACATGAGCTTCTTTTTGGGCTGATTACCAGCGTTTTTGATAGATGTCAATGCCTGCCTCCAAAAACGCCTGAAAAAAAAAAAACGCCTGAAAATCGCGGTAAATATCGCGGTAAAAATCGCTGTAAAAAATGCGCGAAAACGCTACGCTCAAGTGTGAATGCAGCCTTAGAGTCACTAAAAGTGTATCCTTTGTGGCCGAATATTCCAGACCGGGCCTTTTTCTGACACATGTTTACAAGTTAAAATCATTATTTTTGCTAGAAAATTACTTAGGACCCCCAAACATCTATATATATTTTTAGCAGAGACCCTAAAGAATAAAATGGAGATTGTTGCAATATTTTCTATCACACCGTATTTGCGCAGCGGTCTTACGCAATTTATTTGGAAAAAATACACTTTTTTGAATTAAAAAATAAGAAAATAGTAAAGTTAGCCCAATTTTTTTCTATAATGAGAAAGATAATGTTACGCTTAGTAAAAAGCTGATGGGGGTTCTAGCCTTCCCTTACGCTATTAAAAAAAACAGCATTTTATTTCTGGCTTTGTTTCTGTTGGAGACTTTCCCTCCCTTCCTGTGAAACAGTTTTCATCATGGCGGTATGACCTGGTTCATACCTATGCAGTTTGCTTTGATACATTTTTGCACACATGTTTTTAATGCATTTTAGATGCGTTTCTTCTGCTTTTCTTTTTGGCTAATTTGTTATTGGGCACATTAAAAACGCAAAACGTGACGAAAATACATAAAAAACGCATCAAAAATCGCACTACATGCTTTTCAGCATCGTCTCCATTGAAGTCTATTAAACCAAAAACGCACTGCTTAAAAAAATCCCTGACCCTTTCCAAAATACGCAGTGGCTGAAAAAAACTTAGATGCAAACATGTCCCATAGGAAACCATGTTAAATGGACTGTAATGCGTTTGTGCAAAAAGCACCAAAAAATGCGTAGGTGTGCACCAGGCCTAAGTGGAAAGAAATCTCCGTTTTGGTGGGATGTACATTTTAATTTGGTCCTTTCCCTGTCCATCCATTCCACCTTGTGGGTTTTTGTTAGGCAAATCATTTTCAGAGCTGGGTCCTGCATTGTGTGAATAAAGCCTGAAAACACTGTTTTCAGGCTTCATTCATAAAATACATTGTAACAATAGAGCTGCGCTGTATTTCACTTAGAGGCCATTCATACAAGTGCGTCACAGTAATATATATAAATATATATATATTTTTTTTTAAGCAATCCGCTCCGCCGCCCCCCCCCCCCCCCTTTGAATTAACCATAGGTAACACTAACTGGCTCTTAATAAATCCTCCTTCCCCTATTCCTCATTTATATTGTTAGCTTAGCTCATTTTTTTGTCATTTCACAATAAGGTGCTGTAAAAAAATAGAAACTTAATAAAAACTTGAGCCAAAAGTTGCTCTTTAAGTTGTAACTCCACCTGACAGATGTGCTACTTTAAGACAAAGCAATGGGTTATTAGGCATTGTACATTGATTTTGTTACCTTGTCTATGTAGATTTCTAAAAAATCATGGCTACATATGTGTACTCATATACTGATTATTCTGCTCAGAGGTTGCTTACACATAGGGGTGTATTTATAAAGAATATTCTGAGCTATTCATCCTGTGAAGCTGCATGTATATTTGTTTTGTGGGAATGTTGGCAAAATCATATGTTACTAGGTTATTTTCTCAACAGGTCAGATGTGCTTCATTCATAAGAATAATGGGGATCAGGAAGATACAGCATTATGGCCACTGGATGGAGCTGGTGATCATAGGAAAAAAATACTTATTTACTATGATCGTCAGTGCCATCTAGTGGCCAGAATGCAGTATATTCCTGATTTGTGCTATTCTTTCAATGGAGTGGATCCAACCTGGAGGGAAAATATCCTAGCAACATTCGACACCCCATAGTCCTATGTATGTCCACAGTTTCTCCTACACAACAAGGATCATTAATTTCCAGATAAAAAACAAGCACAAGGAAACCAAGCAGCTAATAAATAAGTTGTCGGACTCATGACCTAGAATAAACATTTGTTGGAAAGGTGGTTAAAGGTCAACCCTGTCCAAAACTGATATTTCTGTCTTGCCTTGTCTTCTAATAGATTTCAGGTATTCATTCCAGTGGTCCGGTATTACCAGAATTCTAAGGTTCTTGGATCTTATAGATTTTGCAATGTCCATGTTATTTAAAAAGACGTTTCCAAATTTGTAAATTTTGCAGCATTTATTAAGGCTCCATTTGCAACGTGCAGGTGCGGCAGAGAGTGTGTACGTTCACATGTAGGGTAGCCTATTTAAGTGTTACTAAACCCACAACAGTAAAATCAGTCTGTATATGCAGTAAAGCATGCTTGCTATACTCACTGTGGAACCCAGGGCTGCTGTTAGAAATCACGGGGCCCCATACAGCTTATCTGCCAGGGCCCCCTCCCCCAGCCAGAGTGACAGGGCAGATTTATCAGTCCCTTTCTCTGTAGCCTCAGCTGCACAGATGAATGTATAGGAAGTGCTCTGAGGTTTCATGCTCATTCACTAACTGAAGCATAGTAAACACAGTTTACTATGCATCAGTGACAAATGGACACAGGAGTGACTGGTACCAATTGCTCACTGTGTTCATTCAGAAATGAACACAGTGAGTAAATGACATATTTACCTGCCCCTCCCCCTCTCTCTATCCTGAAACATCCCCCTGTGTGCCCACAGCAGAGAGGAGAGGCAGAAAGCCGGCAGCGCTGCAGGGGGGAAAGGGGGCCCTGGACAGCAGATGGAGGGGGTGCATGTGCTAGAAACCAAGTGAAGCTGGAGGGAGTAAGAAGAGGAGAAGCTGGCAGCACTGCAAGGGGAGGCAGAAGGGGATCAATGTCTGCAATAAAACAGTACAGCAGGACCTCCTGCTCAGAAGGTGCCCAAGCCCCCCTTTTGAACTGATGGGGTCCGAGCCCAGTACAGGAGGGCTGGCTGTACTGCCTTATCAGTGGCCCTGGTGGAACCTAAGAGCTTAATCCTCTGCATTGTGTAAAAAAGCTGTTTGATCCTGTCTTCTCTGATCCTCCCCTTCTTCCACTGTCCCCAATCCATCTGCTGATAGAACAAAGCCCTAGGTGTCACTCTGCACATGCTCAGCTTGGTGTGTATTGTTACACTTCCTTCACTGACTCCAAAACAGGTTCAGATAAGACAGAGTCTATTGAGTCAAGCTGCACATGCTCAGTTTGGTGTGAATTGCTAGAGAGTTTTTTTTTTTCTTGGGAGGGTGCATGTGATCAGCACAGGGCCAATCAGCACTGTCCAGACAGAGGGTCAGGGGTCATCTAGCCTCATAGGACAGTCAGAGTAGAATGAAAACTCTTCCTACAAGCTTTAACCAGTGCTTGGGAGGACACTGATACAAGTTGTAAGACTGCTATATACTGCTGATGGGAAAAGATATTTAGCAGTTTATATTTACTAAAATAATTGTATTTCCATGTACTGTGGGAGACCAGATATAGTGAATGCAGGCTCCTGGGTTCAGTAACATTGTTAGCAGAGGCCCGGCGATGTGATGGCACCACTGCACATCTGTAAAAGGGCAACGCGTTTCTGTGTGTCTGGAAAGAACAAAACTTTGTGTGTGTTACTGACACGCACAAATGTGAAAATAGGCTAAAAATAATTTCTATGTGATCCTGCCATGAGGATCTAAGTTCAGAGGCTTCCTGTTTTGGGATGAAAACATTCGGTTTCCCAACTGCGTTCCTGTATTGTCACCTTATCACAAAGCCTTCTGATGGAGACTACAATTGGCCGGTTTAGTGCCCATTACAAAGGCATCAGCAGGGATCTGGGATTGATGTGTCCTGATCACAGATCGGGGTAAAGTGCCAATCACAGCGGCTCTTTACCATGTGACCAGCTGTGTCCAATTACAGCTGATTACAGTGTGAACAGGATTTGCCAGTTATCGGTATTCCTCTCCTCACGCTGACAGCACGTGAGAAAAGGAGATCCCGTAAACCGTAATCCACACAGGGGACATCTACACTGATAATCAGGGCACTGATCATAAGTGCAGCCCCAACAATGCCCATTAGTGCTGCCAATCATTGCCCATATTAGTGCTACCAATCAGTGCCCATCAGTGCTGCCTGTCCGTGCCCATCAGTGCTGCTAATCAGTGCCAATCAGTGCCCATTAGTGCTGCCTGTGAGTGACCATGAGTGCTCCCTGTCAGTGTCTAATAGTGACAGGGCTGCTGTTAGAAATCGCGGGGCCCCGTACAGACTACCTGGCAGGGCCCCCCCAAGAAAATATTAAAGATATGTTTAGCTAAAATTACAACAAAATCACTATTAGCAGACACAAATATTACATAACTCGCATAATTCCTGCTAAATCTAAAAAAAAAAAACGATGTTAAATAAAAAAGATGAGAAAAATATACAGGCTGGGCAGTTGGAGTTCCGGGATCAGAGAGACAGAGAGAGAGAAACAAAGTTACAATTTACAAATAAACTCCTGAGCAGAGATAAGTGCTGGGAGGGGGGCCCACACAGGGAGGGGGATTAGTGAGAGACGACTGTCTCTTTCTCAACAGATAAAAGCTGATAGCAGGGAGAGGGACAGATCAGATTCAGGTGCTGGAGGAAGATTTCTGTATTTGTTGTCCATCACTAATCCCCTCTCTGTGTGGGCCCCCCTGTGTGCTCGGGGCCCCCTACAAGAGGGCTGGTGGTCCCCCCCCCCCTATCAGCGGCCCTGAATAGTGATGCCTATCAGTGCCACCTAGCAGTGCCTATCAGTGCTGCCTATTAGGGCCCATCAGTGCCACATATCAGTGCAGCCTCATCAATGCCTCCTCATCAGCGCCCATCAGTGCTGCCTCATCAGCGCCCATCAGTGCAGCCTAACAGTGTCCATCAGTGCAGCCTCATCAGCGTACATCAGTGCAGCCTGATCAATGCCTCCTCATTAGCGCCCATCAGTGCAGCCTCATCAGTGTCCATCAGTGCAGCCTCATCAGCGCACATCAGTGAAGGAGAAAAATTACTTATTTACAAAATTTTATAACAGAAACTAAGAAAAAAACTTTCTTTTTTTCAAAATTTTTGGTCTTTTTTCATTTGTTTAGCATAAAAAAAAAAACTGTAGTGATTAAATACCACCAAAAAAAGCTCCATGTTTCTCAAAACAAATTATAAAAATTTTGTTTGGGTACAGTGTTGCATGACCGCGCAATTGTCATTCAAAGTGCAACAGCACTAAAAGCTGAAAATTGGACTGGGCAGTAGGCCAGTGGTTTAAATAGCAACTTTTTAGGATATTGGGGTCCATCATTGTCACCATCAGGATACCCACCCTGGGTAACACAATGAAGCTATCTCTAGAGTGCATGTAGACAGAACATGGCTGCAAACATTGCTGTGTGCAGCTTATTGAATTAGGGTGTGCAACCTAGACCTGTGTGTGTCTACGTATAAATGACCCCGGCACATTAATCTCCCTGCTGACACATTGAAAGAGAAGTGCGTAAACACATATCTTATGGCAAAGCCAGTAAGAGGGAGATCTTTTCCATCTTCCTGCCTGCACACAGAGTGATAAAGATATTGCGCATGGGGTGATTAGGATGTGCCCAGGCACACCTGGCACACCCTGTGCGCACACCTATGGCTGCAAAGGGGTTGCAGGAGATCAACAGTACTAGAATGCAACAAAGGATGCAAAAGGTGAAAAAAAATATTTTATTATTTTAACATGGCAACTATTTAGAATATTTAGTACTTTAGCCAATTACATATCATTCCGTTACAACTACGGTACTTATAATAAGCCAAATTGGCTTGATTGAGGCTCATTCGGTGGATAGTGGAAAGGAAAATGGGAAGTGAAGGAATGAGAAACACTAAGAAATTAAAATGGCACGTATGTTAGAAAAATGTATAACTGTACTTCTACAAAATCTGGACATTACATTCATGGTATCCACCATTCACCCCTCCCCCCCTTTGCTACACACTTCTCTCATCCTAGACCTTCAGTTGTATTTCAGTCCATTCTAAGACTGATACCTGCCTACAGAGGTTTTACTGAACCCAGCAAGGATGGTTTAGTGGGGTTAGCTATGTTGTGACTCTTCTACTACATGTGTAAGTGACATCCTGTAATTGAGTACAGATGCACGCCGGGATGTGCTCACAAGGGTCACTCGTGTGAACCAGAAGATCTGAACAGCAGGCTAGTGATCTTGCTGATCCTTGAAAACTCTTGGAAAAAATTTCAAGAAAATACTGTAAGACTTATATATATATATATATATATATATATATATATATATATATATATATATATATATAGATATGTATATGTATATGTGTGTGTGTGTGTATATATATATATATATATATATATATATATATATATATATATATATATATGTATGTATATATATATATATATATATATATATATATATATATATATAGATATATATATATATATATATATATATATATATATATATATATATATATATATATATAAGATAGACAACAAAGAGCGCACTGGGTTAAGAAGATCACTGCATTTAATAAAATGTAAAAAACATTTTTTATCTTAATAAATAAAGAGATGGGCACCATCCAGTGTGCTCTTGTTTTGTTGCTTATTTGACATTCATTAATACACCAAGGGGGTCTATTTATAAAAAATTCATTGCATGAATGTCAGAAGCATTCATGCAAGCTGAATGAAATGTCACTGTATTTTTTCTAAGAGATTAATGCCTGTATCTTCAGCTCCATCTAGTGGCCAAAATGTGGTACTATTTTTATGGAATGCCTAAATGACAAAAATCTATACTGCCTTTTTGCCACTAGATGGAGCCAATGACACAGGAATTACTCTTTTATAAAAATACGGTGATATTTAGTTCAGCTTGCATGAATGAAGCATTCGTGCAGTTAATGTTTTACAAATAAGACCCCCTAATGTCTGATCATCTTGTTGAAAAATAGTGATGTGCAGTGTACTATAACAGTGGTCTCCAAATTGCGGCCTAGGGGCCAGATGTGGCCATTTGCTTGCCTTTATCCAGTCCTTGGGGCACTATTCCTCTCACTGACACCAACCATGATGCACTATTCCTTGCACCGACCCCAATGATGGGGCACTATTCCTCCCATTGACACCAACAATGGGGCACTAGTCTTCCACTGACACCAACAATGAGGCACTATTCCTCCCACTGAAACCAACGATGGGGCACTATTCTTCCACTGACACCAACAATGAGGCACTATTCCTCCCACTGAAACCAACAATGGGGCACTATTCTTCCACTGACACCAGCAATGAGGCACTATTCCTCCCACTGAAACCAACGATGGGGCACTATTCTTCCACTGACACCAACAATGAGGCAATATTCCTCCCACTGAAACCAACGGTTGGGGCACTATTCTTCCACTGAAACCAACAATGAGGCACTATTCCTCACACTGAAACCAACGATGGGGCAATATTCTTCCACTGACACCAACAATGGGGCACTATTCCTCCCAATGACACCAACGATGGGGTACTATTCCTCCTAATAACACCAACAATGGGGCACTATTCCTCCCACTGACATCAATGATGGGGTACTATTCCTCCCAATAACACCAACGATGGGGCACTATTCCTCCCACTGACACCAACGACGGGGTACTATTCCTCCCAATAACACCAATGATGGAGCACTATTCCTCCTACTGACACCAATGATGGGGTACTATTCCTCCCAATAACACCAACGATGGAGCACTATTCCTCCCACTGACACCAATGATGGGGTACTATTCCTCCCAATAACACCAACGATGGAGCACTATTCCTCCTACTGACACCAACGATGGGGCACTATTCTTCCACTGACACCAACAATGAGGCACTACTCCTCCCGCTGACACTAATGATGGGGCCTTATTCTTCCACTGACACCAATTATGGGGCACTATTCCTCCCACTGACACCAATGATGGAGCACTATTCCTCCTTCTAATGCCAAAGTTGCATTGTTTACTCCCACTGACAGCAAGATAATTTCAACTCCCACTGGCCATAGTCCGGCCCCCCTAAAGTCTGAAGGACAGTAAACTGGTCCTTTGTGCAGAAAGTTTGGAGAACCCCATACTATAATGCACAGCCTACATTTGTTTTTAAACGCAGTGGCACCGTGGGGTTGATTTACTAAAGGCAAATAGACTGTGAACTTTGCAAGTGCAGTTGCTCCAGAGCTTAGAAAATAAGGGGAAGCTCTGCTGATTTCCATCATCCAATCAAGTGCATGCAAAAAGGCAGTTTTTTTTTTTCCTTTTTCGTGTGATTGGGTATTTATTGTAAAGTGAAGCTTTACCTCATTTCCTAAGCTCTTGAGCAACTGCACAGTCTGTTTGCCTTTAGTAAATCAACACCCATGAGTGGAAGGACAACCAATAATGCCGCCTGTCAAACTCTGCAAGCCAAGTTAAAATTGCTGCAGCAGTGAAGCATTGCAGCAACAGCAGCACTATCTGGCTGCAATACATAGGTGTGCGCAGCCTATTGCATTAGGTTGTGCACCCTAAAGCTCGCCTTTAGGGTGCACACACCTGTGTTTGTGTCTTCATATATATGACCCCGGCACATTGATCTCCCTGCCGGCACAGTGAAAGAGAAGTGTGTAAACACTTCTCTTATGGCAGAACTGGTAAGAGGGAGATATTTCCCTTCTTCCTGCCAGAACACAGAGCGCTGATGCGCATGGGATGATTAGGGTTTGCCCAGGCACACCCAGCACACCCTGTGCGCACACCTATGCTGCAATAGTAGAATTTAACTGGGCAGTCAGGGGGTGGTAAAACTGCAGCTCAACCTCCTGTTTTTACGACCTTTGGGCTGCCTGTGTAAAAGAGCCCTTAGGGTGGCCACTTCGATTTTATTATTCAAATGATGTGCAATTCAATCAATCGAAGAATAGGCCTAACTTATAAAAGATTTAGACTCAATTTAGATTGGATTTGATCAAACTGAGCCAGGGAGTAAAATGATCAATCACGTTGCATCGATTGCCAGTACTGCAATGCTTTGTTCATGAATTTGATCGTATTTTGATCATAACCTGAGATTGCATGGTTAAAACAGAGATGTCATCAATACCTTAGAACCGTATCTTCCAACCATCATTTGAAATCAACTTCTGTGTTATCATATTGATTGAAAGGGTTGTCAACAATAGACTGATCACTCTTACTGAGAGAGATCTATTGGAAAAGAAATTGATCATTTATAGAAGCGTGTATGGCCACCATAGTAGAGTACCGTGGAGTTGCAGCTCATTCTGTAGGAGCCAAAACACACTTTTCCACTGCGGTGCATTGCAATAACCCAGCACACCATGACACCAAGGTTTGAATGGGCCGTAATGTCCATACATCTAAAAGAAAACAAAAACAGCTAGCAGAGTAAATTTCAAAGGTAAAGAGGATACAGGCATAGTAAAAAAAATATTTATTGAATTTTTTAAAAAAACATTAATATTTATTTGAACATATATGTATTAACACCATTTGTACACCATTTGTACAACTATTTGGTATCATGTAGCATTTGATCAGCACCACGCTTATACTTCCAACATGTTTCGCCGTATTCGGCTTCTTCAAAGGAAAGCGTGATGAGTTCATTAATAAGGCAAAAAAACAAAATCAATAGCAAACTAAGTATAGTGCATTCATACAAAATCTCCATAACACACATAGAATGAAAAAACAGCACAAAACTGATCAGAAGGCTGCACCCCTCAGACAGATAGACAGTAATGATACCAAATGGTTGTATAAATGGTTTTAATACAATTATGTTGAAATAAATATTATTGTTTTTTTTTTTTTTAAATTCAGTAAATCGATTTGAACTAGTCCCCTTTACCTTTGAAATTTTCTAAAACTGGGATGTTGATGCCATAAAAAAGATTATGCAAATTTTTAAAGAATTGTGTATACATGACCAGAAGTATGGCCACACAATTCTTTGAAAATTTGCTAGTAGAGTAAGGTGACATTTTGCCGCTCTCTAAAGGCGCTTTTCCACTGCATGGTACAGCTCGGTTTGGCTCGGTTTGGCGCTTTTCCACTGCATGGTACCGCATGGTACGGGTTAGTTTGGTACAGCGGCGCTTTTCCACTACATTGTATGGCTCGGTACGGCTCACTTAAACAGTACCACCTCGGTTGGGGTTCCAAGCAGGCCGTACCGATACCATATCCCACAATCCTTTACATGCAGCCTTGATTGTTTGTCACTACTAGCCAATGATTGGTCAGAGAATCGTTGTAATCCCACCTACTTAGTACTAAGTACTACAACAGTGGAAAAGCAAACCGAGCCGAGTGGAGCCTATACAGTGCTTAAACGTGCCGACTCGTACCACGCAGTGGAAAAGCAAACTGAGCCAAGCTGGGCCAAGCAGTGCCGAGTGGAGCAGAGTCGGTACTTGCAGTGGAAAAGTGCAATTAGTTGTAAGTTCTGGGTGTGCTAATGCTTATCTAACCCTTGCCTCAATGTCGCTAAGATGTCTCGTCTTACTAAGCTGCCAATACACCAATAGATTTTTTGTTTCCGGAACGCTTGTTCATTTTTCTAAGTTTTAGCTATGGCCTGCCGAGTGGTACTCCCTGAGTTCCACATTGGATTCAGTGTGCAGCAGGGGTGGACTTTCCAGTGTTTCTTTCTTATCTAGATGAATAAGACTCTATGGACGTTGTGTGTACCACATCTGTAACTGATTTCCACTAAAACCCAAGGGTGTGTCAGTGGCAGTCTAAAACTGACCATACACCAGTAGAATTTTAATTTCTTGAACGTTCGTTAAATTTTCTAAGTTTTAGCTATGGCCTGCCGATTGGCAGTCCTTGAGTTCTACATAGGAACCAAAATGTAGCAAGAGTGGACTTTGCAATGCAGCTCCTCATCCAGATAATTTGTGTGCACCGCATCTGTAACTGATTCCCACTAAAGCCTGAGGGTGTGTCAGTGGCAGTCTAAAGCTGGTCATACACCAGAAGAATTTTTGTTTCTTGAACATTCGTTCAGTTTTCAAAGTTTTAGCTACAGCGTGCTGAGTGGCAGTCCTTGAGTTCTACAAAGGATCGAGTGTGCAGCAGGGGTTGACTTTGCAGTGTTTCTTTCTCATCTAAATGAATATAACTCTATGGAAGTTGTGTGCACCACGTCTGTAACTGATTCCCACTAAAAGCCAAGTCAACCTAAGTCAGTCTAAAGCTGGCCATACATCAGTAGAATTTTCGTTTCTTGAACGTTCGCTCAATTTTCTAAGTTTTAGCTATGGCCTGCCGAATGGCAGTCCTTGAGTTCTACATAGGATCCAGTGTGCAGCAGGGATGGACTTTGCAGTGCCTCTTACTCATCCAGATGAAGATGACTCTATGGAAGTGTGCACAACATCTGTAATTGATTCACACTGAAGCCCATTCAAGAAGAAGGTCTGGACAAAACTTGAAGGGCTTTTAACCACTTGCCGACCGCCCACATTGAGGGTACTGCGGCATAGTGGCTCTCCTGGGTCCAGCGACGTAGACCTACGTCGCTGGATCCCGCTCCCTCTCGGCGGCGCGCGCGCGCCACCGGAGGCTCGCTCCCGCTGTATTCAGTGATCACCGCCGCTCTTCCCCGATTGTTGGGGATCGAGTGAGGAAATCTGTCCGCTTGTGTAAACTCCTATCTGACACAAGCGATCTCCTATGTGACAGGCAGTGACAGATATCAGGATTTAGCATAGCTGAACCTGCGATCTGTGTCTCTGTCAAACAACCCCCTCCCCCCACACGTCAGTAAGCATGAGGCATACATTTAACCCCTTGATCACCAATAAAGTTAACCTCTTCCCTGCCAGTGTCATTATTACAGTAACAGTGCATATTTATAGCACTGATTACTGTAGTAATGTCACTGGTCCCCCGAAAAGTGTCAAAAATGTCAGTTAGGGGTCCGATCTGTCCGCCGCAATGTCGCAGTCCGGCAAAAAAAATCGCAGATCGCCGCCATTACTAGTAAAAAAAAATAAACAATAAAAATGACAAATATTTCCCATAGTTAGTAAACGCAATAACTTTTGCGCAAACCAATCAAAATACGCTTATTGCGATTTTTTTTAACAAAAAATATGTAGCAGAAAACAAATTGGCCTAAAATGTTAAAAAATTGTGATTTATACATTTTTTGGGGGGGAATGTTATATATCAGAATGTGAAAAATATTGTTTTTTTTTTTCAAAATTGTCGCTCTTTTTTTCAAAAATTAAAAATCGCACAGGTGATCAAATACAACCAAAAGAAAGCTCTATTTGTAGGGTAAAAAAGGACATAAATTTAATTTGGGTACAGTGTCGCACGACCCCGCAATTGTCCGTTAAAGTAACGCAGTGCCGAATCGCAAAATATAGCCTGGTCAGGAATGGGGTAAAATCTTCCGGTCTTAAAGTGGTTAAAAATATGCTCATTGAGAATTTTTTTTGTCAAAGACATGTAGCTAAATACATTTTGTCCTAAATATATGACAAAAATTGAATATATTGGATATTTTTTAACTGTCAAAGTAGAAATGTCAATTTTTTCGCAAAATTTTCGCTCTTTTTTTATTAATATCGCAAAAAATCAAAAGCGTGGAGGTGGTCAAATGCCACCAAAAGAAAGCTCTGTTTGTGGGAAAAAAAGGACGTAAATTTTGTTTGGGTACGGCGTTGCATGACCGCGCAATTGTCAGTTAAAGTCGCGCAGTGCCAAGTTGCAAAAAGTGGCCTGGACGTTAAGCAGGAAAATCGTCCGGGGCTAAAGTGGTTAAATGAAATGACTCAATGATGGCAAAATGTAATGTTCTGATGAACAATTTTCTGCAAATGTTCAAACTAAAATCCAACCGCATATGGCCAGCTTTAGTGTAAAACCAAGGCTAACCAGTCCACTGGGGTAGGCCAGTGGGGGGGGGGGGGGGACACAAGACTATTGGTGTAAGGGGGGCACAAGGTATAAATCTGATCCTAAGTACCAGAAGTATTGTGGATGGTAGAGGGATGGTGCATGGGCAGGGTTGCTATATGTGGTTACCAGTTGTCATTTTTATTTGTATCTCTCTTTCTTGTGTGATAAAAATCCTTAATAAAATAAATATATTGTATTGTAGGTGTACTGTCCCCATTTATTCTGTAAAGCTCTGCACAAACGTTGGCACTATAAGTCCTGTTACTGTAAAATAATAATCAGAATAATATAATTGCCTTGATTTTTTCCCTTTTGTTGATTGAACTAGATGGTGTCTTTTTTCAACCAGACTAACTGCGTAACTATGTAATTGCAAAATGGATCATGTATTGAACAGTTTTCAGTATCATTAAAATATCTTCCTATGTGCTTTGTGTAGGGTTAATTTGCACATGTCACATGCAGTAAGATCTGACCTGCCTCAGTCTATGTACATTATTAATTCTTCTGCTAGGATCAGTAATGACCAGAAGCTTTGCAATACTGCCATCTACTGTATTAAGGCAAAATTATCTTTACCCAAAAAAAAAAAAACCGAACTCAATCCCAACACAGGGCTGTGAACTTCCAGCATCTTTGAAGCTGATGTGGATAAGGTAAGTATTCTGCTGCAGGGAGTAACTCAAATATGCAACTTTAATGGATGGGGACCATTACCATTAAAGGAAAAATATTAACCCCTTATGAAGGTTATGTGGACGGGCACAGTGACATAACTCTTTTTTGGGGAGACAGCCTAATGTCAGCTCTTGGCTAATTTAGTACTAAAAATTAGTTCAGGGTTAGGTTAATGTTACAGGGGTTATTTCAAATAATAATACACCCTCAGCGTATTTTAGTTTGAGAGCCGGTTCACACTACCGCGACCAGAAATTAGTGACTTTATAGCGCGACCTTAGCGCGACTTGTGCACTACTTTGAAGATACTTAAATGATAGGAAACTTTGTCTATGGGGAATGCCTGGGTAATCTTTTTCTTCTTCCTGGAAAGTCTAATCACAGTCACTTGAAAATAGATAAGGATCCGACTTAGAGGCGACTCCCATTGAAGTCTATGTGCACAAGCCGGATAGAGGTCACCTTGAAGTAGTACAGGAACCTTTTCTGAAGTCGGAGCGACTTCAGTAGTGCATATTAAGACGGCTCTCATTCATTTACATTAAATTTGTAATGACAAGCGACTTGGGGCGACTTGAGGTCGCACAAGTCGCGTCCCAAGTTGGAGTAGTGTGAACCGGGTCTAATACATTGGGCATAACAACCTCCAATACTTCTGGCACCTACTATCTTAACCACTTCAGCTCATGAAGGTTTTACCCCCTTAACCTCCCTAGCGGTATGATTCTTTCCGATTTTAGGTGCTGAAAGCGGTACCATTATTTTGCTAGTAAATTTTAAGAACGAGCAGCCCAAACCAACTATTTATATATGATTTTTTTTTTTACTGTGCGTTCTTCTTTATAACATCTCGGGTATGATAAAGTTTGAAACACAAAATCATAAATTATAATATAATAAATAACTGTAAATAAGTTAAAGTATGTATGTGTGTGTATATATATATATATATATATATATATATATATAATATATATATATGTGTGTGTGTGTGTATATATATATATATATATATATATAGATATACGTGTATATCTATATATATATATCTATATATATATATATATATATATAGATATATATATATATATACATAAAAAGTACAGTAAAACTGCAGGAAAGGGCACTGGGGGGCAGACTAATGTGAATTTATTTTATTTTGTAATGTATCAGTGTGTTTGGTGTGTTTTACTTTTTGAATTTGCTGCCGGTTCCACCCCCCCTGCGAGCGTCACGTCGCAGGAGACGGAAGCCGGTGTTCCGTGAGAATTACCTACCCCGTGAGAATTACCTACCCCTCGTCACTTCCGGCCAGAAAGAGCTGAGCAGCGCAGCACTGCGCATGCTCAGAGCCCCGGATACGTGATGGAAGAACAGAGGAGCTTACTAGTGCGCATGCGCACTAGTATGAAACGATCACGGTGTACCGTGAGAAAAACCTACCGACGCGGCGCTTACATAAAACAGCTGTTCGGCAATACAAATCATCTCCGCTCCTGTCCCGGTCACTTCCCTGCTCTCGGCAAGTAAATATAAAAGCGGCTTTCGGCTCCGTGATTTATCTTTTCATACAGCCGCTGCCGCTTTTATATTTACTATCCGAGATCAGGGAAGTGACCGGGACAGGAGCGGAGATGATTTGTATTGCAGCCCAGCTGTTTTAACCGGTTGCCGACCGCCGCACGACTATATACTGCGGCGGTCAGCCCCGGCCAGGCAGAGTGACGTATCGGTACGTCACTCGCCTGTCACTGACTTGCGAGCCTATCGCGGGCGGGCGCGCGCCCGCCGAGGCGCGCGCCCGCCGCGGCTCGTTCACAGGCAAGTCAGTGCGTGTGACCGGCGGACTCGATGTCCGCCAGTCACACTGCGATCGCTCCTGTGAAGGGAGAAAGACAGAGCAGCTTGTGTAAACAAGCTGCCTGTCAGTTCTCCCTGTGTAAAAGTAAAGATCTGACCGTTCTACTATGTAGAACGGTTGATCTTTGCTTTTACACCAATAGCCATGTCCCTACACAGTAGAAAGCACGCCCCTAGGACACACTTAACCCCTCCCTTCCCAATAAAGTTAACCCCTTCCCTGCCAGTGTCATTTTTGCAGTAACAGTGCATATGTATAGCACTGATTACTGCAGTAATGTCACTGGTAACCCCAAAAGTGTCAAAAATGTCAGTCAAGGGTCCGATCTGTCCGCCGCAATGTCGCAGTACCGAAAAAAAAATCGCAGATCGCCGCCATTACGCGTTAAAAGCAAAACACCAAAAATGACAAAAATCTTTCTCTTTGTTAGTAAACGCAATAACTTTTGCGCAAACCAATCAAAATACGCTTTTTGCGATTTTTTTTACCAAACATAGGTAGCATAAAACAAATTGGCCGAAAAATGTTAAAAAATTTTGATTTTTACTTTTTTTTTGGGGAATTTCATATAAAAAAATGTGAAAAATATTGTTATTTTTGCAAAATTTACGCTCTTTTTTTGTTTATAGCGCGTGATCAAAAAATCGCACAGGTGATCAAATACCACCAAAAGAAAGCTCTGTTTGTGGGAAAAAAAGGACGTCAAATTCGTTTAGGTACAGCGTCGCACGACCGCGCAATTGTCCGTTAAAGTCACGCAGTAAAAAATCGCAAAAAAAACCCTGGTCCTTTAGCAGCCAAATCCTCCGGGGCTTAAGTGGTTAATGTACCCGCTGCATTACATACAGTGCCGAGTACCGGAAGTGACGAGGGGTAGGTAATTCTCACGGGTAGGTAATTCTCACGGAACACCGGGGCACACAGAGCATCGGGAGGAAGATCCGCCGCCGCACACTGCCGGGATACATCGCTGGATCCTGGGGACAAGGTGAGTACCCTCTCTTACAGGATCCAGCGATCTCCCTGGCGGTACCCCAAGTGTGGCTCGGGGTTACCGCTTTTGGCACTGAAATTTAACCCCGAGCCACACTCAGGAATATCGCTAGGGAGGTTAATGACCAGGCCATTTTTTGCTATACGGCACTGCGTTGCTTTAACTGACAATTGCGCGGTCGTGTGACACTGTACCCAAATAAAATTGATTCCCTTTTTTCCCTCCAAATAGAGCTTTTTTGGTGGTATTTGATTACCTGTGCGGTTTTTATTTTTTGCGCAATAAACAAAAAACGAACTACAATTTTGAAAAAAAAAAACAATATTTTTTACTTTCTGTTATAAAACATTCCCAATAAAAAAAAAATAAAAAAAATCAAATTTGCTTTTATCAGTTTAGACCAATATGTATTCTGCTACATATTTTTAGTAAAAAAAAAATCCTAATAAGTGTATATTAAATGGTTTGCGCAAAAGTTATAGCATCTACAAACTATGGGATACATTTATGGACTTTTTATTCTATTTCATTGTTTTTCCTAGTAATGGCGGCAATCAGCAATTTATAGCGGAACTGCGACATTGAGGCAGATAAATCTGACACTAAGAGGTTGATTTACTAAAACTGGAGAGTGCTAAATCTGGTGCAGCTCTGCATGGTAGCCAAACAGCTTCTAACCTCAGCTTGTTTAATTAGGCTTTAACAATAAAACCTGAAAGCTGATTGGTTCCTATGTACAGCTTCACCAGATTTTGCACTCTCCTTCACCAGATTTTGCACTCTCCAGTTTTAGCAAATCAACCCCTAAGTGACACTTTTTGGGGACCAGTGACACCAATACAGTGATCAGTGCTAAAAATATGCACTGTTACTGTATAAATGACACTGGCAGGGAAGGGGTTAACACTAGGGGTGATCAAGGGGTTAAGTGTGCTCCTGGGGAGTGCTTTCTAACTGTGGGGGGGGAGTGGATTTACTAGAGGAAAAGAGAAATCTTTGTTTCAGCTTAGCCGAAACGCAAGATCTCTCTCTTCCTCTGTGACAGAACAGCGGTCTGCCTTGTTTACCAGCCAGACCCGCTGATTGGCTTTCACTGTGTCCAACCACAGCGGTAGCGGCGTGCGCCCCTAAAAACGCCTGCGCAAAATCACGTACATGATAAGAACTGGTTATTGCTGCTGCTTCTCTAAACTTCCACAGTAAATAGGTAATGTGGTAGTAAACCGTGGCAGTTTGAAAAAAGAAAAAAAACACCTGTAAGGCAGTTTTTATAATGTGGTAGAACATGTGCTAGTATCACATGTTCCCTGAATATATAGCCCTGTCTCAGCATGCTCAGAGGCACCTCCCCTGGTAATTGGCTGAGACTGCAGATATATTCATGCTGCCTATTTGCCTAACTCCCACCCATGTTCCAGAAAGCTCCATTGGTTTCTAGAAGGCGGGAGGAGCCCAGGCAAACTCAACAGCACCAGAACACCAGCCCTAACTAATGAATTGCAGCTTTTTGTTAAGCAGACATGCTAAGATAGATTTGCCTCTAGCCCCACCATTTGGCAGAGGAGCAAACTACACCAACCTAACTATATACATCTACCCTGTTTCCCCCAAAAGTAAGACATCCCCCGAAAATACAGTTTTGCCTCTTGCTGAAATATAAGGAATCCCCCCGAAAATAAGACCTTCCTGATAATAAGGCCTCCCCCGAACATAAAGTGTCCCCGATAATAAGGCCCCCCCGAAGCTATCGTAACTCTGGACCGTAGCAGCGGGCGCCGCCGCGCAGCTCACTGTTGGCAGACAGGAAGTACGAGGTCTCTTTTAATCAGAGAGCTCGCGCCGCCACCAGGACAAGCTGCCGCCTGCTACTGGCTCTGCCCTGACGGAGTCTGGCTGACTCACAATTAGACAGCAAGTCGTGCGGGGCAGGAGTCGGGCACATTGTGTGGACACATAGGGGTGACTGAGGTAGGGAGGAAATTTCTGATAAAGGGGTGGGGTGGATGTCTGGTGAAGGTGTCCACTGTCACAGGGGTGGGGGGAGTGGGACCCCTTTAAATGACACAAGATGATCAGAGGGGGCAATCAAAGTGACACAGGAGGATCAGAAGGGGGGGGAATCAAAATGACACAGGAGGATCGGGGGGGGGGGGGATCAAAATGACACAGGAGGATCAGAAAGGAAGGGGGAATCAAAATGACACAGGAGGATCAGAAGGGGGGGTCAAAATTACACAGGAGGATCAGAGGGGCAATCAAAATGACACAGGAGGATCAGAAGGGGGGGGGGGGTAGAAATCAAAATGACACAGGAGGATGTAATTTGCTGGTTTGTGATGACAACTACTACTGTACCGTATACAGGTAATACATTTCCTTTTTTTTTGTTCAACAATAAATGTGTACCGTATTCTTCTTCATGGAAAAATAAGACAGCCCCTGAAAATAAGACCCAGCGCATCTTTGGGAGCAAAAATTAATATAAGACACTCTTATTTTCGGGGAATAAGGGTAGCACCTATACTAGGAGGGTGCTACACTTGGAATGTACACTGAGCTGCACAAGCGCAGCTCAGCGTACATTCCGCCACAGCTCCTGTGTGCCAGGATCACTGCAATCCTGCGCATGCGTAACAGCATCCCACACCAGCCAGTGAAGGTGGCTGCAGCCCAGCACCCAGAAGAAGCTGGGTAGAAGATGCCCACACTAGTGAGGGACATTGGACAGTTGAAGGCTAGGTATGTATCATGGAGTTTAACTCCACTTTAAAGTGGAGCTCCACCCAAAAGGGGAAGTTCCGCTTGTTTGCACCCCCCCCACTTCCACATTTGGTACTTTTTGGGGGGGAGCAGGTAACTGGTTTTGACATGTAAGTTTGCCCCCCCCTTCCCCCACAGTCTTCTGGGACACATCACAGGTCCCAGAAAACTACGGGACGATTCACAAGGCACAGCGCAGTTTGCGTATCCACAGTAGGAAACTCTCTGTAAAGCTTCAAGGTTTCCCTTACTTCAGATGCCAGCACCTGGCTGCACCCGAAAGCCAACTGAAGAATTGGCTCGTATGAGGTCATCCCTGGGTCCCTGGACAGGTAAGTGTCCTGGCCTACAGTTTTTGTAGCTGCTGACTTTTACTTTTTTTGGGGGGAGTCTGGAGATGCTCTTTCAGTCTGCTTTAGTGTTAAGAATTTTTTAAATATTAGGAAAGCTTCAGGACAGCCACTTGTTCTCAGAGCCAAAAGCCCTACTCTAAGAGGTACTGCTCTGGAACTACGCACTGAAGCCCAGCTTTTGATCAATAGTAAATGAGAGGCAATGTAATGAGGAAAAATGAGGCAAATGCCACTTTATTGTGCAGCAGACAAGCAATGATTGATTTATACCAAGGAGAAATAATAATTTACGGTTTAGCTATGCTAAACTCAGATACCCATTCATATAGCAACAGTGTGAGGTCCAGCTAATGGAATGCGTCCAATTCATTATAAGCTTTCTAAATACTAATACATAATAGATCTGTTTTATTAAATGAAGCCTATTGTAAAAGAACCGTGAAGGCTGCCATAGCTGAACCCTCCTTCTGAAAATGCTAGGAGCCTCGCTGTTCTGCTGACCCTATTGCATAATTACTACAGATCAGTGACTGAAGGCATTGAAGCCAGAGGGTTAACATAACAGTCAGGCAGATAGCATTTCCAGAAGAAGATCATCATTGGCAGCCTCCGATTCCTTTTTTATCAAGTCTACTTTAGTCGTCTGTATTAGCTTATCAGAGGCAATTACTACTGTTTCAACCAAATATGTTGTTGCAGTATTGTAAGATTTATAACCCATTGTACCTTAGGGCCTCATTTAGACTAGCGGTTGAGGGGGGGGGGGGGCATTAAAAATGTGCAGTTGATCCTCATTTTTAGTGTTCCTCAACTGACCCCCTTAAAGTAGAACTAAAGGCAATTTTTTTTTCTATTCTGGATAGAGTAATGGAGAGTTATAACCCTTGTCAGTTAATTTTTTGCCATCTGTGTCCCATTGGGGAGATTTCCCATCACTTCCTGCCCCAAAGCCAAAACAGGAAGTGAGAGGAAATCCCTGCAAATTAAGAGAATCCCTTGGGGCCCCCCAGGTCACCAGAACTAGTGTCCCCATTGGAAGATTTCCCCTCTATTACCTTTCTGGGGACAACCCAACATTTGAGATTTTCTTTTATTTTCACTTTTAATGGTAATGGTAAACAGGACAAATAGAGAGGGCGAATCTCCCTAATAGGGGCACAGACAGCAATAAAAACTGACCAGGGTTCTAATCCATCTCCACTCTATCCAAAACTAAAAAAAAATTTTGCCTTTAGTAGTACTTTAAACTGCAATGGCAGCAAAGCATTGGCAAAAACTATCCAACATGTTGCAAAAGAAGCAAGCCCACCAAATGCAATCTATTCAAGCAAATGGGAAGTGCTGCCAATGCACACAAGTGCAGCTAATTTGTCTGGCAAAAATACAGCTAAAACAGGCAGTGAGCAGAGGTAACATCTCCCTCACCGCCTGTCTGTATTGGGACGCCTGCCTTTACACACACATGAACTTTAATGGCATCCCAGTCTTAGTCTGTAGGGTTCAATATTGAGTTGGCCCACCCTTTGCAGCTATAACAGTTTCAACTCTTCTGGGAAGGCTGTCCACAAGGTTTAGGAGTGTCTATGGGAATGTTTGACCATTCTTCCAGAAACACATTTGTGAGGTCAGGAACTACTGTTGGTCAAGAAGGCCTGGCTTGCAGTCTGCGCTTTAATTCATCCAAATAATTTAGTGGAAGAGGGATTATGGTGTGGGGTTGTTTTGCAGTCGATTGGCTGCAATCGCTGACTGAGCAAAAATATACAGTACCAACAGACCTGTTCGATCACCTACTTAACCAGCCGAATTTCGATCCATGTATGACCAGCTTGAGAGTTCGCTCACTCTAGTGACTAATCTACAAATCACTATATTTTACCACTTCTGGACCGGAACGCTTTACCCCCTTAAAGACCAGGCCATTTTTTGCGATACGACACTACGTTACTTTAAATGACAACTGCATGGTCATGCGACGCTGTACCCATTGTGGCGGACAAATTGGACATCTGACACTTTTGACACTTTTTGGGGACCAGTGACACTAATACAGTGATCAGTGCTAACAAAATGCACAGTCACTGCGCTAATGATACTGGCAGGGAAGGGGTTAACATTAGGGGCGATCAAAGGGTTAAGTGTGTTCCTAGGGGGTGCTTACTAACTTTGGGGGGGGGGTTACACTGGGAGAAGACTGAGATCCGGGTTCCTGCTTAGCAGGAACACAAGATCTCAATCTTGTCCCCTTGCAGAACGGCAATCAGTTTACATAGGCAGATTGCCGTTCTGCCTCTCTGACATCCCTGCTAGCCAATAACAGTGCGATCACCCCTCCTGCGGCACGATGGCGCCATCTAGTGGCAATTGAACGAAACTACGTACAGGTATGTCGTTTTGCGCAATAGTGCCACATTGCCACAGTAAATACACGGCAGACGGTCGTGCAAGTGTTTAATACAATAAAAGAATTATGGAATGTAGAAATATTAAAGATATTATCGTGAAAATATCCCCAAAAAATGCAAACAAGCAGATTCTCTTCTGCAGTAAAAAAACTTACCTGCCTGCTTTTGTTGTTCTTTAGAATGTGCCCTGAGCTGCACATACGCAGTGTAAATTCTGGGCATACCTCAGTGGCAGGATGATTAAATTACTGTGCCCATTTGCAGGAATTACATCACTATGGGTCGGCCAATCAAGATGGCCAAAGATTCTGAGCCCTTTAAACACTACAACAATAACTGGAAACTCACTGACAATGTGCTGTGCTTTCCCTTCAATTAATGTTTATATTGCCAAGCAACAAGCAACGTGCAAAGTGCAGAAACTCACAGCGTGAAATAAGCAATCCTCTCTCTCGATGCTCTAAAAAAATGAAAGGTGGAATCTTTTCAGCTGCTGATAGATGGCTGCACTTTGGACATGATCACTGCACTTTGCACTGTGGTATTAAATAAGTCAGCGTGTGACCCTATATACATAAAGCACAAGTTTTGTATCTTATCTGTGAAAAGTCAGTTATGTAATAATGCACAGGGCTCTGCATTAGTCTCTGGCCTTTCCTGTGCTCCAAGGATAGATCAATGAGGTCAGTAGCAAGTAGATTATTAATTCATACTGACAGCAGGATTGCAGAATGCTTCCCACAGGTGGCGCAGAAGCCTCCGCTCCTGACTGGCAGACTGATTACGCTTGTGAGGTCACTACATCATTTCACCTCTCAGGTTGAGATTTAAAGGGAATGATCATTAATTTGGTTTTTTTAACTATACAAGTGAATGTAATCAGTTTGCTGTAAACAATTGTATCAATGTGTGTTAGTGTTTTAAAAACTTCATAGCTACATAGAGTTCATAATTAATTATGTACATTGGGCAGCCATATTTGCTTGTTATATATGCAGACTCTACTTCCTGCCTAAAATGCAGTTTTGTGTTGTACTGCCACCTAGCAATATTCAGAGGAAGTGCACCATTAGGAGATTCACTCCTGCAGCTTACCCCAATCCCTGCCCATAGGGCTCACTCCTCTAAATTCATATATAAAAGGTTCCAAGGATAGAAACGGAGCTAAGATCGCAACATGGTTATGGTAATTGGGAATGGGAAGGGAAAGCCTGTGTGTCACTGGGACTAATTGTTGTATGCTAGTGTAATTTTAAAAGGAAAGGGTTCGGACTTTACCCAAACCAAATCCCAACCCTTTCCTTTTCAAATTTCAGATGTAGGGATGGAGGCATGTCATGAGCCTCATTTAAAATCCCAAAGCTCCCCATCTACCCACTTGGTGTATGCTAATGGTTTCTCTCTGTTGAAAGAGTGGCTGACTTGGCTAGACCTTTCCAGTTGCATGCACAACTGGCCATCAAAAACCTTCTGACTTTGCAACTCCTTTTATGCCTCGTACACAGTGGCGTAACTAGAACCTTCAGGGCCCCGATGCAAGAAACCATAAAGGGCCCCCTGGACGGGGCCCTTCCCTCCCAGCCTGGTGGCGGAACGCCAGGGCCGATCGCAAGTGCAATGTTTGTGTGGTAGTTCTGCCATTGGTGTCAGTAGTTTTTAATTAAATTTTTCTAGAATTTACTTAAGGGCTCTTTCACACGGTCCGCCTCCGTAGGCAGATCCGTGCTGCTCAGCGGGGATCGATCCGCCGATCCCCGCTGAGCCAGGGGATGACAGCTCCGTCTCCGCTTGCAGTGCGGAGAGGGAGGTGTCACAGCTCCCGCTGCTCTCTATGGGGGATCGGATGAGAGCGGACCGCCTGTCCGCTCTCATCCGATCCGATCCCTGAACGGATGGAAAAATAGGGTTTCCATCCGTCCAGATTTCACAGACAGGATCGGATACGGGTGTCAGCGGGTGTCAGCGGAGGTGTCTCCGCTGACATCCGCTGCCCCATAGAGCTGCATGGAGGATCCGATCAGATCCGCCTAAAAAACTGACACCGGATCTGATCGGATTGCCCGTGTGAAAGAGCCCTTATTCATTTTTTTTTTTACAATATGGATGGTAGGAAGATGACAGGGGGAGGAAGATGACAGTGGGGATGAAGATGACAGGGGGTGGGATGGTGGGAAGATGACAGAGGGTGGGATGGTAGGAAGATGACAGGGGGTGGGGTGGTAGGAATTTTACATACACCCCCCCAGCTTTACACACTACACACCCCTCCATCTCCATACACCCCCCCCAGCTTCACACCCCCCTCCATCTCCATACACCCCCTCCCCCCAGCTTCACACACCCCCCCCCCCCCAGCTTCACACACCACTCCATCTCCATACACCCCCCCCAGCTTCACACACCCCTCCATCTCCATACACCCCCCCAGCTTCACACACCCCTCCATCTCCATACACCCCCCCCCCAGCTTCACACACCCCTTCATCTCCATACACTCCCCCCCCCAGCTTCACACACCCCTCTACCTCCATACACTCCCCCCCCCAGCTTCACACACCCCTCCACCTCCATACACCCCCCCCAGCTTCACACACCCCTCCATCTCCATACACACCCCCCCCCCAGCTTCACACACCCCTCCACCTCCATACACTCCCCTCCCTGCTTCGCACACCCCTCCATCTCCATACACACCCCCCCCCCAGCTTTACAAACCCCTCCATCTCCACCCCCTAGCACCATACACCCCCCCCTGCATGTTAGTACTGTATTATATTAGTTATAATCATCACAGACCTCAGATCAGAGCGATGTTGCAGAGTGGAGAGAGCTGGTCCTGCCTCCTCTCCTCCGTGTACTGTACAGGAAACACACAGGAAGGGGGAGGGGTGGGTTCAGTGCTCGTCTCTGCTCCCTGCACTCACACACAGGCAGCTGAGGAGAGAGATCAGCTGCCGTGTGTGTTTGTGTAACTCGCTGAGGAACGGGGAGCTCCGGTCTCAGCTGCGCTTGCCGCTCTCCTCTCTATACATACAGGGGGCCCTCTCAGGCCCCCTGCAGCATGGGGCCCGGTCGCCATAGCGACCCCTGCGACCACTGTACGTCCTCCCCTGCTCGTACACATGATCAGATAATTGTACGAAAAAAATTGCTTTCAAATTGATCACACGATAATCTAATCGTTAGTACACAGCTTTGGACAGCCGATCACGACATTTCCTCCAACAAAATCTGAAGGGACAAACACGAAAACTTTTGTCGTACGATAGCCTAGCGAACGACAATCGTTTAATCAGTACAGTATGCGTTCGCTAAAAATCGATAGACAAAGACCACACATGATCAGAAACACGAAAAAAAAAAAAAAAAAAACGGAAAAGGCCTGGCTGCCATTGTTTTTGTTTTGCACTATCCGATACATAGCTATGCAACCAGGAAGCTTTTCCAGAATCGTACGAAAAAAAATCATACGTTTAGTACGCATTGTTGAATTTGATACTAGTATCATGCAACAAAATGCGAAAGATAAGTCGTCCAATTATCTGAGCGTGTGTACGAGGGAGTTGTAAAGTCAGAAGGTTTTTTTTTATCTTAATGCATTCTATATGATATATATAGTTTATATAGAATATGTATTACATCAGGAGCTAAAGGGGTGTGACAACATTTGAACATGAAAAATTCAGGATGAACCTTCACTGCTTTGCACCCTTTCTAGCAAACTTTGCCCAAAAACATGGATTTTTAGTTCACATAAATTGCAATACATGTTCAAGCTGGCCAACTGCATCAAAGTAATCCGTCTCTGGCCAATTCCTACTCTGCTCTGCAAAATAAAAATGTTTCAGTGGATATAGTGCCAACATGGGGCAAAACCAATGTAACTATGTATATAAAAAACAAACACAAGAGGGCGCCTCCATCTAGTTGTAGCGATCTTTTAAAAAGAATAAAAGACAATAAAAATGCACTCACTAGTTAAAAGTGGATTACTGCGAGGCTGCAGAGCTCCACAGGCATGTGGCTAGCTGAAGCAGAGTTCTTGATGGAAGTCCAGCTGTCAGGCTTCAGGCTGCAACATAAGCAACAGCAGCTTGTAGAAGTAGCAAAATTGCTACAGCCCCAAACAGCACCTCTCTTGGCTGGGTGATGATGACAGGAGGTGGAGTGGCTGTGGCTACATGTTTCAGGGCAGAAAAGGAGCACCCCGTTATCAAACCATAGGAACTTCCTGTCATTATTAGCATGAAGCATGACAGCTGAACTTCATAAAGAACTCTGCTTCAGTTAGCCACATGCCTGCAGAGCTCTGCAGCTTCCCTAGAGGTCTACATGGGTTTATGACAAACCTTGATCCATTTTAACTAGTGAGTGCATTTTTATTGTCTTTTATTTTTTTAATAAATTGCTACATCTAGATGGAGGTACCATCTTGTGTTTGTTTTTTATATGTACGTCAGGATTTCAAGACCTAATCTTAGAGAAGCTGCATTCACTTCACCTGGTGTTTCCTACCACTTTGCTAGTCCTCTTATGTTCCCTGTCCCACTTGCCGACCTCAATGCATATATATATACGTTGCAGTTTGCAAGTGGTTTATCAGCCATAACCCTGGTACCATTATTTTCAGGAGGCAGTTGGCTTTCTCATGAAACCAGTCCGAGCAGCTCATGAGCCGCTGGAACAGTGTCCGAAGCTGCGGGAGGGGAAGTATCCCGGCGCTCCCCGATGTTTCTCGAGCATACTGTTTCCGCCAGTTCGCCCGACGGTGCAGCCGGCTGATCCCATAGGCAATCAAAGAATCAATACTCTTTGATTGACTCTATGGCCATAGAGGAGTGACGTCATGACCTCGCCACCGGTCCAGGCTGAAAGAAAATTATTTTTTTAAAGCGAAAGGTCAAAAAAAATGTTTTTGTTCTTTTGCTTTTGAAGGTAAAGAATAGATTTGGGGTCTTTCTGACCCCAAATTTCTCCATAAAGAGGACCTGTCATCCTTTTTTTATTGCATTCCTTGTAATAAAAGTGTTAAAAAAAAAACAGTAAAAGTACAGTGTAAAAAAATATATATATATAGCGCCCCTATCCCTCCGTTCTCTTGCGCAGAAGTGCACGTATACGTAAGTCACGCACGCATATGTAAACCACACATGTGAGGTATCGCCGTGAACGTTAGAGTGAGAGCAATAATTCTAGTGCTAGACCTACTCTGTAACCCTAAACAGACAACCTGTAAAGTATAGATCGACCGATTATCGGCATAACCGATATATTGGGGGCCGATATGCGCTTTCCCCAATATATCGGAATCGGCCATTGGATTTACCGATATTGCCGATATTTTCGTGACGTCATTGCGTATGTTGCACGCACTCGTTCTGCCTTCTAACACCGCCTTCCACGCCTGCGCGGCTCATACGTGACATCATTTCAACGCAGGCTGCCTTAAGACCGCCTCCCACACCTCGGACAGTCTTGTGTGCAGCCAGCTGCAGTCTGGTCCTGTCACAGTGCTCACGGTGCCAGCCTACACCCACAGGCCCTGGCCTCAGCCCCCCACCACAGGGTGCCAGCCTCCAGCCATCCGACCCACAACAGAACAGGGTGCCAGCCGGCCAGCATCCAGCCACCCACCCCACAACAGGGTTGCAGCGAGCAAGCAAACCAGCCACCCAGATGACACCAAGCCAGCCACCCGCCACCGTGACCAGTGACCACACAGTGTTCCAGCAAGCCAGCCACCCACAACAGGCCAGGGTGGGTGAGTGACACCAAGCCAGCCACCCACACAATAGGGTGACCCCAAGCCAGCCACCCACACAGTGTTCCAGCAAGCCAGCCACCCACAACAGGGTGACACCAAGCCAGCCACCCACCACAGTGTTCCTGTAAGCCAGCGACCCACAACAGGGTGACACCAAGCCAGCCACCCATCACAGTGTTCCAGCAAGCCAGCCACCCAGAACAGGGTGACACCAAGCCACCCACCACAGTGTTCCAGCAAGCCAGCCAGCCACCCAAAACAGGGTGCCAGCAAGCAAGCCACCCACACTGCCAGGCGTCAGCCACCGACCCACAACAGGGTGCCAGCCAGCCACCAAAACTGCCAGGCGTCAGCCACCGACCCACAAGGTTGCCAGCAACTCAGCAACCCACACACACTGCCAGGCGTCAGCCACTGACCCACAACAGGGTGACAGCAGCCAGCCACCCCACAACAGGGTGCCAGCAAGCAAGCCATCCACACTGCCAGACGTCAGCCACCAACCCACAACAGGGTACCAGCAAGCAACCCACACTGCCAGGCATCAGCCACCAACCCACAACAGGGTGCCAGCAAGCAACCCACAGTGCCAGGCGTCAGCCACCAAGCCACAACAGGGTGCCAGCAAGCAACCCACACTGCCAAGCATCAGCCACCAACCCACAACAGGGTGCCAGCAAGCAACCCACACTGCCAGGCACCAACCCACAACAGGGTGCCAGCAAGCAACCCACACTGCTAGGCATCAGCCATCAACCCACAACAGGGTGCCAGCAACTTTAGCAAGCCATTTTTTAAATCTTTTTTTGTGTCTTTCAAATTGAAATGGAGATGGATGAGGATAGAAAAAGTAAAAGTGTGGTCTGGGACTATTTCTTGTCTCAACCTTCTCCAGGAAAAGCAGCAGTGTGCAACACATGTACAAACAACATAAGCATGGGATCAGTAACTGCAAAAAACAAAAATACGTCAAATCTTTGGGCCCATCTAAGAGTTCATGATATTGAATTATATCATGCAGCACACAAAAAACAAAATGAATATCAACGTGATTTTGAAATACCTCCTCCACTATCCCAGAAAACAATAACAGATATGTCTCTGGAAAAAAAACAGGTGTCACTGTCTAGATTCAGATGGAATATCCCAACTGCTGGACAGAGTAATCACAGAGATGATTGTCACTGATAACCAGCCATTTACAATGGTGTCTGACTCAGGATGTAAGCGGTTGATGTCCATACTTGAGCCAAGCTACACACTGAAGAGTGAGAAGTATTATCGAACAGAAATGCTGGGAAAGATTCACTAAAAGGTCATTGACAAAGTAAAGGCTATGCTGCAACCAGAGAATGCTGGCAACTCACTCTCATTCACGACTGACTGCTGGTCAGGACAAACAGAGTCAGAGTCACTAATGATTCTTACATGCCACTTCATTGACAGCGGATGGACAAAAAAGGCAATTGGTGTTGAATACAAAAGTGATGCAAGGATCCCACAGAGTACAGTAGAGAAATGTTTCTAGGCATGCTTGAAGACCGAGTGATGCTTGTGCTACTTTGAGACAGTGGAGCAAACCTGCGGAAAGGAATGAGGCTTGATGATATGTCATACCTCAGTGTCATGGCACACAACACCTTCCAACTTTCAAATTATGGTCTGTCAAGCCAAAGAGCTTTGATTGATATATGTTTTGAGAAGCATGAACAGATTAAAAATGTTGTGCCAGTCTTTTGAATCCTCAATACAAGAACAATGCTTTCTCTTCTGATGATGTATTGGAAAAGGCAAAACAATGACTGACAGAAGATATTCAACAGGAGGTGCAGGAGGTTCCTGCCTAAAAGACAAGTCCAGATCACTATTTTTATAATATGAAAGAGCAGCATGTTGCAAAAACAGAAAAATGTCCAAAAATATGTCAACAGAAGAGAATCTTCTGCGCGGTCAAATTAATCAGGACATTTTTAGTGTTTTATTGGGGCCTACTGCGGAGGATTCGATTTCTTCTGAATCTGCAATAATTAGCCTGGATGATGAACTTCATCTCTATTTGAAGGAACCAGTAATTGACAGAAGAAGTGACCCTCTTCAGTGGTGGAAAGAAAATGAGGCACACTACAAAAGACTTGCTTTCCCATGCTAGAAGATACCTCTCTCTCTCTACTCCTCTGTCCTCCTCTCCTCCTTAACATGTTTATGAAGTGGCTATATGAACAAAACATAAGCCCTTTAACAGGTGACCATGGACATGCTAAAACGGTCTGCTTTCTGCAGTATAATATTGTTCTACTTAACTGGGAGTAGTGTCCACTCAAATCCACTGTCTAGCTGTTGCCTAGCTTTTTTACTAGCAGTTTTGCACTGACTGCAGTAAATCATTGCAGTGAGTGCACTACTGCAGCAGTAGTCCACCGACTCCAGTCCAACTCCAATCCACTGTCTTGCTGTTGTCTAGCTTTTTTTCTAGCAGTTTTGCACTGACTGCAGTAGTTGCAGTGAGTGCCCTACTGCAGAGGTAGTCCGCTGACTCCAATCCACTGTCTAGCTGTTGCCTAGCTTTTTTCTAGAAGTTTAACACTGACTGCAGTAGTGGCAGTGAGTAGCCTACTGCAGAGGTAGTCCACGGACTCCAATCCAATCCACTGTCTAGCTGTTGCTTAACTTTTTTTCTAGCAGTTTAGCACTGACTGCAGAAGTTGCAGTGAGTGCCCTACTGCAGAGGTAGTCCACTAACTCCAATCCAATCCACTGTGTAGCAGTTGCCTAGCTTTTTTTCTAGCAGTTTTGCACTGACTGCACTGCAGTAGTGATTTAAAATGATTGCATTGAGTGAGTGCACTACTGCAGCAGTTTATTATGCATTAATGCACAACCAGAATGATATGAAACTAAATGTCCCTGCAATTTAAGTTTTCCTATCAGTTCTCATGCAGTTAAGGTGTGAAGAACGAGCCCTTAACGTTAAAATTGTTAATAAATAAAGTTTTACATGTTCAGTAACAGATTTGTGTTTATTTTGTAAAATTTTAAATGTACAAAAATATTGGCCAATAACGGCCGATACCGATATGCGATCGCCAAAATATCAGTATCGGCAACGAAAAAACGATATCGGTCGATCACTACTGTAAAGGCATTTAAATAGTCACCTATGAAGATTTTTGAGGAGCGTAGTTTGTCGCCATTCCACGAATGTGCACAATTTTAAAGAGTGACATGTTAGGTATCTATTTACTTGGCGTAACATCATCTTTCACATTATACCAACATTTTTTAACTATTGTGTTTTTTTTATTTTAATTCATTAAAGGGTATTTTTTCCCCAAGAAAATGTGTTTGTATAACCACTGTGCGAATATTGTGTGACATAAAAAATTGCAACAATACCCATTTTATTCCCTAGGGTCTCTGCTAAATAAAATACCAATTTAAGCTTAGAAACAAAAAGTGCCAGAAACAGTGGGTTTACATGACGGTTGGGTTCCAGTCAGCGCAATTGCGTATTCATTTTATTTGGTTACATATGTATATACGATATCTGACTGATGCCCCTTAGTCCTGGAAAATGTTGAAGTGGACGCTAATCCAGTGATCTCTATTTGCTTCTGAGTCCCTTGCCAAACATCTGCCCTGCTACATTCTGAACACAGGAGGTCAGGCACTTGGCAGGGGTGCCATTTTCTGAATAGAAAAAACAAAGGACAGAGCGCACAACCGCCCTAGCATAACACCGTTTTATTAAGTAAAAGCAAAACCATTAAAATATCACTCACAAGCGTAAATACAAGGTCATGCAGAACAGATCACTTCCTGGTGTTTCCAAGGCGAATCTCTCCTCCAAGTCCCGCCAGTCAGCCGCTCATCTCACATCTACACTTAGAAGCAATAAAAAAAAAAAAAAAAAACATCTGATGCCACTCCGGTCTTCCAAGGGCATAGAGTCGAATGGGGGCCATCTTGCCCTCATTCGACTTCCTGCCCAGTATAGCACTACTCCCATGGGAACTGCTGGTTACAGATTCCCCTGGGTTACCCATAGCAACGACTTAACCATATAGCATATTCTAAGTGCTTGGCTCAGTCAGAAAACAGTCCTGGGGTTTTGTTTTTTTGTTGTTTTATTTGAGAATTGGGATGGGAGAAGGGATAATTGGGATACTCCAACTGAATAACTATGCACAATTGCTGGGACTTCTGGCTAACAATGGATGCGGCAAGGCCGCTGCTTCACCTTGCCACTGTAGTGAAGAATTAAATGAATTGTACTGCACTGTGAATCACTCTTCAGGGTCCTACTTGGCACCCCCTTTGTCCCTATTCTTCAAGGTTTTACACATCACCCCCTTTACCCTGACACTCTGTGTGAACTGACCCCTTGATCCTCTGACTTCACTGGAATGGTCCCCTTTCTGTGCAGACCCTTTGGCAAGTCCCCTGGTACTCACGGACACTGTTTTCCCGGAAGACTCTGCCAGCAGCTCCACTGTGGGCTTCACTGGATCCTCTGCAACTCAGTTCCACACCTGGTGGACTAGGACGACCGCCTATGACCACCTTCCTCATGCAACAGGAGGAGAGACAGCTGTCCACCTCCTCCTGGGACTCTACTTCCCACCAAAGATGCCCTGTCACATGCCCCCCTCACTTTTGTAACTATATAGATCAGACCAAAATGAGGCTGCATTCACACTTGAGCGTAGCGTTTTTTACCGCGATTTTACCGCGATTTTACCGCGATTTTTTCAGGCGTTTTTCATTGACATCTATCAAAAACGCTGGTAATCAGCCCAAAAAGAAGCTCGTGTACTTTTTTCAGCTACAGGCGTTTTGCAAAACGCTCAGATGTGAACAGGGGCCATTTAAATGAATGGGGTTTTACTTGTTGGGCGTTTTGGAAGTGTTTCTTTTGAGCGTTTTTGGAGCTGAAAACGCCCAGGTGTGAATGGAGCCTGAGGGACAAATGAGTAGGAAAGAGGGATATTGTTCTAAATCAGGGACAGTCCCTCGAAATCAGGGACAGTTGGGAGCTATGCTTGCCCCCTGGGCCAAAAGTTGCCAGTTAGCCCCTGCTGGAGATATGCAAATTGCCATCATAAAAACCGAGGCAGCAGAGTTTGTGAAAATAAAAAATTTGTGTCATTCTCAAAACTTTTGGCCATGGCTGTACTGTGCAGCCAGGCAGGAGAGAAGCGTGCATTCTATTAGGCTACATTCACATACAGTCAGGTCCATAAATATTGGGACATCAACACAATTCTAATCTTTTTGGCTCTATACACCACCACAATGGATTTGGAATGAATCAAACAAGATGTTCTTTAACTGCAGACTTTCAGCTTTAATTTGAGGGTATTTACATCCAAATCAGGTGAAAGGTGTAGGAATTACAACAGTTTGTATATGTGCCTCCCACTTTTTAAGGGACCAAAAGTAATGGGACAATTGGCTGCTCAGCTGTTCCATGGCCAGGTGTGTGTTATTCCCTCATTATCCCATTTACAAGGAGCAGATAAAAGGTCCAGAGTTGATTTAAAGTGTGCTATTTGCCTTTGGAATTTGTTGATGTCAACTCTCAATATGAGATCCAAAGAGCTGTCACTATCAGTGAAGCAAGCCATCATTAGGCTGAAAAAACAAAACAAACCCATCAGAGAGATAGCAAAAACATTAGGTGTGGCCAAATCAACTGTTTGGAACATCCTTAAAAAGAAAGAACGCACCGGTGAGCTCAGCAACACCAAAAGACCCGGAAGACCACAGAAAACAACTGTGGTGGATGACCGAAGAATTCTCTCCCTGGTGAAGAAAACACCCTTCACAACAGTTGGCCGGATCAAGAATAATCTCCAGGAGGTAGGTGTATGCGTGTCACAGTCAACAAATCAAGAGAAGACTTCACCAGAGTGAATACAGAGGGTTCACCACAAGATGTAAACCATTGGTGAGCCTTAAAAACAGGAAGGCCAGATTAGAGTTTGTCAAATAACATCTAAAAAAGCCTTCACAGTTCTGGAACAACATCCTATGGACAGATGAGACCAAGATCAACTTGTACCAGAGTGATGGGAAGAGAAGAGTATGGAGAAGGAAAGGAACTGCTCATGATCCAAAGCAAACCACCTCATCAGTGAAGCATGGTGGTGGTAGTGTCATGGCGTTGGCATGTATGGCTGCCAATGGAACTGGTTCTCTTGTATTTATTGATGATGTGACTGCTGACAAAAGCAGCAGGATGAATTCTGAAGTGTTTCGGGCAATATTATCTGCTCATATTCAGCCAAATGATTCAGAACTCATTGGACGGCGCTTCACAGTGCAGATGGACAATGACCCGAAGCATACTGTGAAAGCAACCAAAGAGTTTTTTAAGGGAAAGATGTGGAATGTTATGCAATGGCCAAGTCAATAACCTGACCTGAATCCGATTGAGCATGCATTTCCCTTTCTGAAGACAAAACTGGAGGGAAAATGCCCCAAGAACAAGCAGGAACTGAAGACAGTTGCAGTAGAGGCCTGGCAGAGCATCACCAGGGATGAAACCCAATGTCTGGTGATGTCTATGCGTTCCAGACTTCAGGCTGCAATTGACTGCAAAGGATTTGCAACCAAGTATTAAAAAGTGAAAGTTTTATTTATGATTGTTAATCTGTCCCATTACTTTTGGTCCCTTAAAAAATGGGAGGCACATATACAAACTGTTGTAATTCCTACACCGTTCACCTGATTTGGATGTAAATACCCTCAAATTAAAGCTGAAAGTCTGCAGTTAAAGCACATCTTGTTTGATTCATTCCAAATCCATTGTTGTGGTGTATAGAGCCAAAAAGATTAGAATTGTGTTGATGTCCCAATATTTATGGACCTGACTGTATGTGAATGTCGCCTAATAGAATGCAGGCTTCTCTCCTGCCTGGCTGCACAGTACAGCCGTGGCCAAAAGTTTTGAGAATGACACAAATTTTCATTTTCACATTTGTGTCGATGTCCCAATATTTATGGACCTGACTGTATAGGCATCTTGGATCGCTTGCAGAATTGCTGCGATTCTGCCCTCGGCGATCCCTAACTACTGCAAGTCGCCGGACGCCCGTGCGATTCCCGTGACTTGCATCGGCACCATAAATGTGGTGCGATTTTGCCACGATTGTCACCTGACGAATCGCGGTAAAATCGTGCAAACAGAATCGTTGCCCAAAAAAGTACAAGAACTTCTTTTGAGCGAGAGGCGCACTGCGATTCTATTTGCGTGATTTTACCCCAATTCTTTGGGCGACAATCTCGGCAAAACCGTGCCGCGTTTGGGGTGCCATTGCAATTCACGGAATCGCACGGGCGTCCTGCGACTTGCAATGGTTCGGGATCGGGGGCAGAATCGCAGCAATTCTCTCCCCCGATCCGAGATGCCTATATGTGAATAGAGCCTAAAAGAAGAAATGCTGAAGAGCCAGGGGATGTGTAATGGAGCCAGGAAATCCTACAATACAAAAGCTAAAAAAAACAAAAAACAACATTTTCAATGTGACTTGAGTTGAGGACAGTTTTCCTTTCATTTCATTGGTTAGTTAAAAATAAAAAATAAACAGTCAGCCCATTCCCACGCCCGTCTGTAACATGGAGCCCCGCCCCCAGCATTGCTTCAGCGCTTGTCAGATCACATGACCTGCCCAGCCGTCCACGAGAAGGCGTCAGCTCAGGGAGGCGCCGCTATTGGCTGGCCTCGTTCTCGCTGCCGTTGCGTCGCTCTATTCCCGGGCCGCTGTGATTGGCCGGTTTGGGACGGCCAGTCAGGAGACGGGATGCTGGTGTGTTCCTGAAGTGAGCGCGGCTGAGGAGGAGGTGGAAGCTCAGGGCCGCTGTGTGAGTAGCTGTGAGGGGGGACAAGGCGGGCCCGGGGATTCTGGGGCCCCTCATGGGGGGAAGAGGCCGGGGTCACTATAGAAGGCGGAGACTGCCATGGCGGCTACTCTCTGTGTTTATAGTCTGGGGTTCAGGGCCTCTGTAGTTATGGTTACCATGGTGTTCTAATAGTTTAAAGCGGGGTTCCACCCAAAAGTGGAAGCTGCGCATATTGGTTCCCTCCGGTGGCACTTTTCAGGGGTGAGGGAGGAACGGTTGCCTCTTTTTTTTGACAGGAACCAATCCCAACTTCTGTGAGACTCCGCTGCGGCGAGGTCCCTCGGACGTTGGGCTCCTCCGCTGCCACTGGGCCACTTAGCGCGGCGTGCTTTGCGCTATGCCCAGTAGGGACTGCCAGTTTCCCTTACTACAAATGGCGGCTGCAGCACCCGAGAGCCGATCCAAAAATCAGCAGGGGTGCCGACATTGCCGGATCCCTGGACAGGTAAGTGTAATAATATTAAAAGTCAGCAGCTGCTGTATTTGTAACTGCTGACTTTTATATTTTTTTTAGGGGGAGGCGGCAGAATTCCGCTTTAATACTAAGCAGGCAGGAGAGGGGCACCTCTTAATGAAAGCCCCCCCCCCCCCCCCTGCAACTGGATGGTGGAAGTTTCAGTCCCGGTTCACATTTGTGCGACGCGGGAACGCTGCGAATATGCAGCGTGTTCCCGCATCGCATCCGCACCTCTGGTAGTTCACACTGCCATATGCGATACGCTGGGGGTGTCAATTAAAAGTTGACGACGCCCCAAGTTGAGATCGCATATCTTGAGAGTTTGCACAGAATCGGATCGCACTAGTGCGAACCACCATGCGATCCGATTCTGCTGCGGATAAAAAAAAGCCTCATGTGCGTTTTTAGTGCGGATGCGGTGCAAATTCAGTATGGCTGAAATTTGCACCACACAGAGATCGCATGTATTTTAGGAGCAGTGCGCTCCGAATTACATGCGATCTCTGTGATCGCACAAATGTGAACCGGGGCATTCTCTTCTTGGTGACCAGAAGCAAGTCTGAGCCTTTCACATATTGCAGTGATGGCGAACCTTGGCACCCCAGATGTTTTGGAACTATGTTTCCCGTGATGCTCGTGAACTCTGCAGTGTATTAGAGCATCATGGGAAATATAGTTCCAAAACATCTGGGGTGCCAAGGTTCACCATCACTGACATATTGCCTTGTTGACATGGCCATCTCACTTTGAAGAGTGACCTGCGGTGGAAAACTTTTCAGAGGGAGTTTGACAGACATTGGAGTGGTGTTATGCTGCTTCCTCAACGTCTGTTTTAACCCTCAAAGATCTGCACCCCCTGTGCTGCAACCATGTGCATTGCAGGCCCTGTTTAACCACTTCTATACTAGGCCAATTCTGGCACAATGCTCCTACATGTAAACATTAAACAATATAGGTAGGGAAAGAGACCCTGCAGAAAGAACTGGAAATTGGCTCCAGGTGTCTGAGCCAAGAACCAGCAGACAAATGAAAAACGAAAGAAAGAGAAGGAACGGGGGGAAGGAACAAAAAAGGAAATGGGAGGGGTGAGGGAAACAAACGGGGTAAGAAGGGTCTGGGAACAGGGGGTAGGAAAAAGAAAAATAGGGAGGGGAAGAAAAGGGAAAGTTCAAATTTAAACATTATTTTTTTTTTTGCTAGAAAATTACTCCGAATCCCCAAACATATATTTATATATAGTTTTTTTTTTTTTTTTTTAGCAGAGACCCTAGGGCAGGGATCCTCAAACTACGGCCCTCCAGCTGTTGCAGAACTACAAGTCCCATGAGGCATTGTAAAACTCATTCACAGACATGACTAGGCATGATGGGAATTGTAGTTCCTGAACAACTGGAGGGCCATAGTTTGAAGACCCCTGCCCTAGGGAATAAAATGGCAGTCATTGCAACTTTTTATATCACACAGTATTTGGGCAGCAATTTTTCAAACACGTTTTTTTTTTCTTGGAAAAAAAAAAGTTTTATGAAATAAAAAATAAAACCGTAAAGTTAGCCCAATTTTTTGTATAATGTGAGATAATGTTACGCTGAGTAAATAGATACCCAACATGTCACGCTTTAAATTGCGCACACTCGTGAAATGGCGCCAAAATACTTAATAATCTCTATAGGCAACACTCTAAAATTTTTTACAGGTTACCAGTTTAGAGTTACAGAGGAGGTCTTGGGCTAGAATTGTTGCTCTAACGTTCACGGCGATACCTCACATGTGTGGATTGAATGCCATTTACATATGTGGGCACGACACGCGTATACGTTCGCTTCTGCGTGCGAGCACGCGGAGATGGGGGCACTTTTTTTTTTTTTATCACTTTTTTTCCTATTACAAGGAATGTAGACATTTCTTGTAATAGGAAGAGTGCATGACGGGTCCTCTTTATGGAGAGATATGGGGTCCATGAGACCTCAGATCTCTCCTACAAGCTGAAAAAAGATCCCAGCTATACAGCCAAGATCAGGGCAGTATTGACAACTGCCAGGCTGGGGGTGACGTCATAACATCGCACCCCGGCCCCTGAGAATCGTAGACGGCCGGGGACCATCTGGTCATCGGTATTCTCTATGGTGTACTTCCACCGCCAGCGGATTCCTTCGGCGGCTCGCCAATCGCACGGGCGAGTTGGTAGAAGCACCTGAGGGAGGGGGGATGCCGCCTACTGCCGCCTGTAAGAATGATCAAGCGGCTGAACAGTCGCTATGATTGTTCTTACTGTGCAGCGATTCACCGGCTAAAATAGCTGCAGGCATCAATCAGATATCCCCACTTAGAGCCCAAGACGTCATATGACGTCCAGCGGTAAGGAAGTGGTTAAAAAGGAGCTCCAGCCTGAGAAAAAAGAAGACTTTAAAGTCAGCAGCTACAAATACTTTAGCTGCTGACTTTTAATATAAGGACACCTACATGTCTGCACCCCAAGCCGATCCGTCCATTGGCTCCAGGTGCAGGCGCCGGCATCTTCACTAAGAAAACAGGAAGTGAAGCCTTGCAGATTCACAGCTTGTTTCCTACTGCAACATGTAACCCATTTTTTGGTAAAATATAAAACATGAAGTTCTGCTGAGTAGATACCAAACATGTCATGCTTAAGAAATGTGAATGCCCCTGCAACAAATTTTACTGTCCATAGATGGCACTTTAAATACTCTTTATAGGTTACCATTTTATGTCTACAGAGGAGGTCAGGTGCTAGAATTACTGTCCATAATCCGACACTAGCGGTGATACTTCACGTGTGGGACTACCTGTTTGCATGCGCGTGGGACCAAAGCGCACGTTCGCCTTTGTGCACGGGAGGATGGGGACACTTCTTTTTTTGTACCTTTTACATTGTTGCTTTATTTTCCTTATTCGTTTTTTAATCCCTTTTATTGCTGTCACAAGTAATGGAAAAATCCCTGTGACAGCAATAGGCATGTTACAGGTACTCTTTATGGAGAGATCTGGAGGTTTAGAAGACCCCAAATCCCTTCTCAATCTTGGTGTTTTCAATGCTTTGGGGTGCAGTGTTACTGAATGCTTTTGATTTTCCAAAAAAAAAAAAGGCACATATGGCTTCCATGTAAACCAGAAGAGATGTCCTGTCATCTCTTCCAGGTTACTATTCCGAACAGCCAATCAAAGCTGATCTTGGCGTTGCTTGGCTGTCCGGCCAACCGGCCCGTTGCTCAGGTCCCCTGGTGGAAAAGCTACCAGGGTGATGCCTGCAGCTGCAGGTATCATCCTGGAATAACCACGAAAGTCCACGATGCTCGGGTATGTTACTGGACGGGAAGTAGTTCATTGATTGGGTTTCTTCGGATCTCCAGTCTGCTTTGTGAAGTGGCTCCTCGTCCCAGGTGCTGCCATTATGGCATGGGCACAGATGAGCCCACAGTCTGTACCCAGCCTTCAGATCCTGGCAGAGCCCGGTATTGCATCTGCACACATGCCATCGAAATGCCACACAGACAGGGAAGGTCTCAGGCAGGGCTGAACGATAGTCGATGTCATATCGACTATCGTTCTGCGGGCGTGGGCGATATTCATATCGCCGAAGACACGATATTTACCATTAGGCAGGGAGGCAGGGAGAAGTCGGGGGGAGGAGCACGTTCCCGCACGTTCAGCGGTGAGCAGCGTGCCATGAGCAGCTGCACAGCTAACCAATCACGCGTGCCTGCACACCTGATTGGTTCCCTGTGCCGCTACTCACGTGATTGGTCCGCTGTGCCGCGCTCACCACTCGGTCAAGAGAGCTAGCTCCAGGGCGGCAGAGGGAACGTGTGGGACAGATGTCATGTCGGGCTGTGTTCTAACTCCTATCACAACTGTGAGTCCTGACTGCCTAATCCGTCTTCTGCATTCCACCCAGAGAAATATTGGGATATATATCGCTGAAAACTAAATATCGCAATGTTCTTTTTTTCCCAATATCGTGCAGCCCTAGTCTCCGGCCACCTTACTTGACATCTTTGCACATGTGTGGCAAAACCCGTCTGTGCACAGATATTGGGTACACCCAGATGTCCCTCTCTTGGGATCAAAGTTCTGCAGCACATCTGCCCACATGCAGGGGGTGGTAGCAAAGTCTTGTCTAGGCAGAGTAAAAAATGTGCTTAACCACTTGCTTACTGGGCACATATACTCCCTTCCTGACCAGGCCATTTTTCAGCTTTCAGTGCTGTTACACTTTGAATGACAGTTGCACGGTCATGCTACTTCGTACCCATATGAAATTTTTATAATTTTTCTTCACACAAATAGAATTTTATTTTGGTGGTATTTAATCGCTGCTGGGATTTTTATTTTTTGCTAAACAAACAAAAAAAAGACTGAATTTTGATTAAAAAAAAACAGTTTTCATAGTTTGGTATAAAATTTTCCAAACAGGTAACTTTTCTCCTTTACTGATGTGCCCTGATGGGCACTGATAGGTGGCACTGGTGGGCACTAAGTAGCACTGGGGGTCACTGTGTGGGACCGATGTCCCTCTTACAGAAGCCAGTAATTTGCTTTATGAAAAAAAAAAAGCAGATGACCGATTTTCTGTTTACATCATGTGATCAGCTGTCTTTAGGAAATAGAGGGCACACTGGCCTAGCGCATTATCCTCAATACAAACCACTTTATTGAAAAGTACAAATTCATACTCCCAAATGTAGATTTGACAAAGGCACATCAACACTAATGTTACAGCATCGAGATTGTCGCACCACAGATATGAAGTCCTTACAGCGACTGGCTGACACGTTTCGAGGTCTCGACTCTTCCTCAGAGCCTGCTGTACTGTATCTCAACCTCTATATTTATAGAACCAGACTCCTTGCAAAGAGGTGTAAACCAGGGCTAGCCCCTCCCAGATGGGTGTGTTAAATCCTATGATGTCAACCCACCCAGCGTTGCTAAGCTCCCTCAAAGCACATAATGCAAAGGCATATATTGGGTGTACAAAAACATTGCAAAAGGATACTTATAAAATTCATCATAAGCAAAATACTTAAAAAGCATATGCATACAATATTACATCATTGTCATATAATGGCTCACCCTTTGACGTCATATGGGAAAGTGAGTGTATAGATCAGTGATGGCGAACCTTGGCACCCCAGATGTTTTGGAACTACATTTGCCATGATGCTCAACTACACTGCGGTGTATGAGAATCGTGGGAAATGTAGTTCCAAAACATCTGGGGTGCCAAGGTTTGCCATTACTGGTTTAGATGGTAACCCATGCATTTGTTCCATGACTTCGGAGGAGGGGGGGGGGGGGAGAAGAAACAAGACATTGGGGGGGGGGGGGGGGATAAGGAGGTCAGGGATGTGCCAGGCATCCAAATTGATATTCTACAGAGGCAATGTATGGGGTCTCCCATGATGGCTGGGACGCATGCTGCCGCTACCACGAAGTGCGGGCGCCTCCTGTGTTTAAAGCCACTGACATCACTTCTGCCCGCATCATTTTCGAGCCGGGAACCAAAGTAATAGCAATTAAATATTGAAACATTCTACTGCCCTGCGGAGCGTGCCACTGGATTTGGTGTCTTTGATGTGGGAGGCGCTCGCAGTTAGAAGTTGGAAGAGGGCAGATGCTGCCGGCCCAAAAATGACGCGGGAGGATGTGATGTCAGTGGCTTGGAACGCAGGAGGCACCCGCACTTCCTGGTAGCGGCGGCATGCATTCCAGCCATTCCAGAGCCCTGCCATAATTGGAGACCCCACTCATTGCCTCTGTAGGACATCGATCTGGAGCATCCCTGGCCCCCTTATCCCCCCCTCCTCCCCCTTTCCTTTTTTCCCCGCAATGTCTTGTCTCATTTCCCAACACCCCTCCACTGGAGTCATGGCACAGATGCATGAGTTACCATCTATACACTCACTTTCCCATTTGATGTCCTAGGGTGAGCCATTATGACAATGATGTAATATTGTATGTATATGCTTTTGAAGTATTTTGCTTATGGGGAATTTTATAAGTATCCTTTTGCAATGTTTTTGCACACCCAATATATGCCTTTGCATTATGTGCTTTGAGGGTGCTTAGCAATGCTGGGTGGGTTGACACCATAGGATCGCACACCCATCTGGGAGGGGCTAGCCCTGGTTTACACCTCCGCAATGAGTCTGGTTCTATAAATATAGAGGTTGAGATACAGTACAGCAGGCTCTGAGGAAGAGACGAGACCTCGAAACGTGTCAGCCAGTCGCTGTAAGGACTTCCTATCTGTTCACAATCTCGATGCTGTAGCATTAGTGTTGACGTGCCTTTTGTCAAATCTTTTGTGAGTGTGAATTTTTACTTTTTTATTAAAGCTGTTTTTATTGAGGATAACACTCTAGGCAGTGCGCCCTCTGCTTATTTCTTGATTCCAGTGCATCTTGACATCCCCAGTCTTGAGAGGGCAGCAAGGCGGGTGCTATCCCGGGTGGACAAGTATTAGAGCCCTGAGCGACACCTTTCTAGAGACCCATCTTTAAGTGCAGGAGAGTGGTGTTTTTTTTTTTCTTGGATCAGCTGTCATTGGCTGACAGCAGATCATGTGATAAATGGCCATAATCGGCCCTTTACTACAATCTGTGATCAGCCGAGTTCCAAGGACTCGGCGATCACAGAGTGTGCCGCAGCAGTCTTTCGGCTATGGCACGGGGCTCCAAGTGGTTAAACAAAATCCATTGCTAAGAGAGGGAGGGGGAAGGCCAGTTTGAAAAAAAAAAAAACTGAAGATTTCCCTGCACACTTGCCAGCCTAAAAAACAATCAAATCTAACAGTTTACATTAAATACAGAGGGTTTTGTTGCACATGTTTGCAAATATCCCGGAGATATTCGGGTTCGAACGGACCCTCGCCAGAAAGGGCTCCAGGAATAGAGCAAAGGCGAAAGGGGGCAACCCTGACGGGTACCGTTAAAGATATGAATCGGGTCCGAAAGGACCCCGTTCTCCTTTACTCTCGCCCCTGGGTTAGTATACACTACCTGGATCCAGGCCAACATCTGTTGGCCGAGACCAAAACGCTGAAGCACCGCAAACATGTAGGGCCAACTGACCCTATCAAACGCCTTTTCGGCGTCGGTGCTCAGGAAGATTGATGGGATGTTACCGACCCGCGCTTGGTGGATTAAGTCAATGACCTTAGTCGTATTGTCCCTCGCCTCTCAGGTGGGAACAAAGCCCACCTGGTCCCAGTGAACCAGACCGGTAAGATGGGTTTGGAGGCGGAGGGCCAAAAGTTTCGTAAAAAACTTTAGGTCAGCATTGAGTAGCGAGATCGGGCGGTAACTGCCGCACGCCGACACGTTTGCAAATATATGCGTAAGCCGTAGGGCCAACGTCAAGGGACCTCTGTATACTGTGGTCCTAACTCTATAATTTTCAGTCTCCTAAATAGGATCACTTGTAGCAGTGGATAGATTAGGGACAGGTGTGCCTGGGGGGAGCCCACCCCTGCTTGAAGGCACAGGATGCACAGGACACCTAGCAAGAGCACAATGGCAGTGAAGGCATCCAGTGCATCCCTGCACCCAATTCAACCAGCTGTACAAAGTGACAACCACCCCAACCTAGAACTGGTCTTTGCAGCAAAGTGCACATGGAAGGGCAAAAAACATCACAAACTCACCCTAACAATTTGCATTAAAAACGGAGGGTTTTGTTTGCACATATTTGCAAATATATACATAAACCGCAGTGCCCACATCCTGTTATAGATTGGCAACTTTTTGCACAACTTCCCAGTTAGGGTGACGGTCTGCTCAAAGTCTACAGAACAGGAAGTGAAGCGTAATCTCCCTAATGAGTGAGCACAGACTTCCTTAACCCTGCTTGTGACATAGAGGTTTGCGCATTTATGAGGCAATACGGGTCTGTTAATATACTACTCAGTTATGGATAACTGGAACTGATGTAAAGCAGATGCTTCACAATTTAGGGTGGATAATTTTAGTGCTAAGGTTTTTTTTGTTTTAGGTTTTTTTTTTTTTTTTTTTTTTTTTGAGAAATGCAAACCATTGCACCAGTACAAACTAAAATTTTAGGTGCTGCTTAAGGCTCCTCCAGGTCCTCTTATGTAGCAACTGCTTGGAGTGCAGACAAGGACAGAGCTTATCCCAGTTTGACATCTAATAAGGGAAAAGTCCTGGAAGTTGCACATCTCTGCAAAACCCTATAAGACGGTATCTGACAGTCTTTGCCTAATCTACATGCATAAGCTCCGTGGGCTGAGTGAAACTTGTTTAGGGGCGTGGCCTGGTTGGAGCCCGGGCTGAGGTTGTCATACGTCTTATGGAGTTTTGCAGAGATGTGCGACTTCCAGGACTTTTCCATTAGATTGTGCCAAAGAAAAATGCAGTTCAAGTGATTGTAAAGGGGAAAAAATGTATTTAAAAAAAAAAAAAAAAACTTATCATACTAACCTGCTCTGTGCAGTGGTTTTGCACAGAACAGTCCTGATCCTCCTCTTCTCGGGTTCCCCACCGGCGCTCTGGGCCACTCCCCCTTACCGAGTGCCCCTATAGCAAGCCGCTTGCTATGGGGGCATTTGTGCGTGCTCCTGTCCATAACACAGAGTGCGGCTCAGCCCCCCACCCCTCGCTCCCGCCCCTCTGGCTGTGATTGACAGCAGCGGGAGCCAATGGCTCCTGCTGCTGCATCCATCTCAGCCAATCAGTAGGGAGGGACCTGGGAGAGCCTTGGGTCTCATGCAAATCGCTCAATTAGGATCGGGCTTAGGGCAAGTATGAGGGGGGAGCTGCACACTGAGGGTTTTATACGTTCATGCATAGAATGCATGAAAGTAAAAATCCTTCAGCCTTTACAACCACTTTAAGCACACTTACAACATGTAATCAGTATTGGCCACGCAGGACCCCCAGATAGAGAACAATATAGCCCACCAGGGCACATCACAAAATTTATAAGAGAAAAAAAAAAAAAGAATAAAGGAGTAAAATTCCCCAACCACTTCCCATCACAGCAATATAGTGTAAGTGTAAGGTCGAAGGTGAACCTGTAAATCTGGCGTTGGCAAAGTATAGTGATGATATCAGTCCCCAGAGAATTGGGTATAAGCGGGATTATGAATACACAGCAGAACATCAGGGGTTGGGTGACAAACTGGAAAAGCAGCAGGGCCAATCGGCTCAAGCCAAAAAAAAAAAAACAGCTCAATGCATCATCATGTGAGGCCACCCAAAGTAGGGGTACACTCAGGCATTGGTGGAAGGTGTAGTGAGCCAGCTCTGCCATACTTTATCAAACTTTTTAGGGCATCCCCTGTTTAAATATGTAGCTCTATAGTATGGAATCATGGTGTTAGGTTCACCTATTCTAGCGTGTTACACCTATATTCAGGATGTAACATGTTACAAATGCACCAGACCCTGCAAGTCGCCATTTTGACTGCTAGTGGGTGACCTGTCTTACAGGTCCGTAACAAAAAATAATAAATGCATATATTTTTACCTGCAAAAAATGCATTTATTTTTTTTGAAAAAGTGAACTTATCCTTTTAACGAAGACCCTCTAAGAAGCCAAAGTGAGTGCAGTTGATTTCTTCCAGTGTAAAAATGATTGCCTTATAAGCATAAAATAGGAGAATGAGTAGAGTTCTGTGTGCTCTGGTAGGGGCCCCTCCCGCCACCAATCCCAGTAGACATACATAAATTGTCAATGGTTTATGCAGGACCAAGACATTGTTTATACAGTGTTACCTCAAAACACCTGAACCGCAGGGCAGTGCCAGAACACGTGACTGAAATCAGCAGGCGAATAGGCGCACCACCAGCATTCAGGGAAGGGGCTTTGTAAATGTTAGCTAGTTTTGCGAGAGTCGGGTAAATATTTAATATAACATTTTTTGTGCTCTTTAGAAACAAGGTACTTAAAGAGAGAGTCCCATATGTCCTCCCAGTCCTCTCCCTGTAGGTCAGGGAAACCTCCTGTCTGTTTCACCCTGCGAGTTTAAAAATTGAATAAAGGTTCATGTTACACTCCTGTACTTTTTGGGGCTACATAGCTTATTCATTAATTGTTGGTACTACTTTTTGATTGATTTATTTATTTTTACAGACTTATTGACAGAGTACCGTCTCATCAGCCATGGCAGAGGGTGTCCAGTCTCCAGTCGTTTTCCAACACCAGTACATGTGCTCAGAGTGTGGTGTTCTCTACAATACATTAGAAGACGTCTTGGTTCACCAACAAAACCATGTCGGTGGAGGTGTGCAAACAGCAGTGTCCCAGGATGTTTCCCTGGAGTTGGGAGAACTGCAAGGTTTGGTCCAAGAAAGCCAGTACCAATGTTTGGAATGTGGGCAAGTTCTCTTGTCACCAGATGAGCTTCTTCATCACCAGGAGATGCACATGCGGGAATTTCCTCAGACTCCCTCCTCTCCGTCATTGGGAAGTAGCCAAATACACTACCAGTGCTCTGAATGTAAAGAACTCTTTACTTCCCCTGAGTTGTGGGTAGCTCACCGCCGAAAACATGAAAAACCAGAGCAGCCACCTCAACAAAGTGTTGTTCTGCAAACTGGAACTGGTATCCAGGCCTTGCTTAGCTTGCAGAATGTTCTCCTGGATGAGAGGACTTTAAATGGTTGGAGCGTTGAAGTTCCAGCTGTGGTTGCAACCACAGAAAATGCAGCACAGCCTGGACCACAAGCCGTAGCAACTGAAAACTTACCTATGAAGAGAGAAATGGTAAAGGTTTCAGAGATGCACCCATATGAATGCTCTGAGTGCCTCCAAGTATTCCATACCCCTGAGGAATTTCTTGACCATCAGGGTCGTCACTTTACAGAGTCAGAGAAAGAAAGCTCGGCTTCTCCCTTATACAGCAGCTCGGAAAATGCTGCACCCTCACCCAGTATTATTGAGAAATTAAGGAAAGACTGGATGATAGATGAAAATGAAGAAACAACTGGAGAAAGCTTGGGGTTAGTGCAACGGGTTTACCGCTGTCAGGAGTGCAAGAAAGAGTTCATTACGGCAAAGTACCTTCGGAAACATCGCAAGGAACAACACAGCGTGGAGTTTCCATGCCCTGACTGTGACCGTTTCTTTACCTCGGCCAACCGATTGCAGTCCCATCGTCGTGTGCATGTGGAAGGAAACTTGCAGTGCCCAAATTGCTACAGAGTGTTCAAAAAGGAGGCCTCTTTGGAGCAGCACATGAGGATACATCGGGGGGAGGCTCTCTACCTTTGTGTGGACTGTGGTTTGGGCTTTGGGACAGAGATTACCTTGATCTTGCACCGGAAAAGCCATACCTCAGACCCCCTGCATCGCTGCCACTGTGGCAAAACTTTCAGTAACATGACTAAGTTTTTGTACCACCGAAGGACACATTCTGGTAAAAGCGGTGTCCCTACCCCAAAGCAGGACAAACCCTCTATCATGCAAGAGAGACCTTTAGTTCGCTCTCGTTTTTCCGGCACTTCAATTGCAGTGCCTCCTGCATGCTTAACTGCTTCGAAGTTTCTTCCTGAACCAACCGCTCTAAACAATGTGGCTCAAAATGCACAGTCCCAGGAAAATGGGTTTAACCCACACATTTCGACAACTGAGCCAAGTAATGGCTCAGAAACTCCGGCTCAGACCTTCAAGTGCACTCAATGCAGCAAAGACTTCCCAAGCCACTTGAAAATGATGCAGCACAGGCGAGTAGTTCACGCCATGGAAAGAAAGCACAAATGCAGCGTGTGTAGCAAATACTTCAAGAAGCAGGTGCACTTGCGAAACCACATGCGCACCCACACAGGTGAGCGGCCCTTCCAATGTACAGACTGTGGCAAGACCTTTGGCTCCTTGGCTAACCTAACACGGCATCACCTTGTACACACGGGGGAGCGACCCTACAAATGTGACCTCTGTGGACGTTCGTTCACCCAGAGCTCTAATCTGCAGCAGCATCGTGCTCTGCACACTGGCTCCAATCCATTCCCTTGTAAGATCTGTGGATTGGAATTCAACAGAGCTTCCAAGCTTGCGTTGCACCAGATCAGACACACTGGCATCCTACCTTACAAATGCCCCGATTGTGGCAGGACCTTTCTACGAAAAAAACTAATGCAGCTGCACCAGTTAGAGCATCAAGGCAAAGTTCTAATCTACTGCAAAGACTGTGCGGTTGTTTTTCCAGAAGAATCAAAACTTGCAGAACACACTTGCCGCAGCAAAAAGTTGTGTCAGTATAAATGTCCCACGTGTGGCAAAAAACTGAACTCTAGTTCCAGTTTGAATCTCCATCTCTTACTCCATACAGGTCAGCGACCGTTTAAGTGTCATGTCTGTGGCAAGTGTTTCACCAGCCAGAGAGGAGTTACGCGACACCAACAGTGGCATTCCGGAGTCCGACCGCATAAGTGCAGCACTTGCGGAAAAGCATTTATCGCGTCTTTTAGTTTGCAGTTGCACCAGCGTGTTCACACTGGAGAACGCCCCTTTCCCTGCCTGGATTGTGGCAAGAACTTCCGGCAAGCTGCCCACTTGAGGGAGCACCGCCGCTTGCATACGGGGGAAAGACCTTTTTGCTGCCAGGATTGTGGCAAGACCTTCGTCCAGTCACTTCACCTGGCAGAACACAGGCATGTCCACAGCAATGACAGACCTCACTCCTGTCCTGACTGCAACAAGAGCTTCAAAACGCTCTCCAACTTGCGAAGCCACCGCAAAACTCACCAAAATCTGATAGCCCAGCCACAACAGACCATTATGTGCACAGAACTGGGAGAGCCCATAGCTATTATTGAGAGTGTGGAACCACTGCCCCTTGCTGAGACTATCGAGATTTACCAGGCAGCACTGGAAGGAAATTTTCAGGTGGAAGATGTGACTTTACAATGATTATCACAGTTCATACTGTAAATAGTTTAATAGAACAGGATGTATTTATTCCTGATATAAAAAGGCTTATATTTATAAACACTTTGTGGTCCTTTTTTTTTTTTTTTTATTTTTTTTTTTAACTTCACAAGCAGGTAACGCTGTGGAAGCCATTGTATTCCCGTAGGTTGAACTATATTGGTGCTTTTCCACTGCATGGAACCGAACGGTTCGGCTCGCTTTTGTGCTTTTCCACTGCTGGTACCGCATGGTATGGTGTAGGAATGGTTCAGTATGGTACGGCGGTGTTTTTCCACTGCATGGAACGAACGGTACGGCTCTCAAAAACAGTACCACCTCGATTGTGGTTCCAAGAGGTACCATACCCGGTACCATATCCCACAATCCTTTGCATGCAGTCACTACTAGCCACTGATTGGTCCGAAAATCCCACCCACTTAACTTTAGTACTACTTTAGTGGAAAAGCAAACCATACCGTACCGTACTGAACCGTTCCAACACCGTACCATGCGGTACCAGCAGTGGAAAAGCAAACCGGGCCAAGCAGGGCCGAGTAGAGCCGAGCCGGTACTTGCAGTGGAAAAGTGTCATATGTAAGATCTAATCTGTCCCTGCCAGGAGAGAACCGTGATTATTGCTACTGGCTACAACCGCTGGCAACAATTGCATCCTAAAAATCTGACATGTTCATTGTACCAGTCATTCAATGGATCGACTTGGGTACAATCTTCTTGGCCATACATAGTTTGATTCTCGGGCGATCCCTGTGGAACCGGCTAAGATTCAAACCGTTTATGGCTGGCTGTAGAGGGATTCCTTTACTTCTATTCCTGGGGAATTGGATACAGTTTCTAGATCAATACCAGAATCTGTCAAACCTGACTGGCCTGTCTATTCACTAAACGTGATAGAGGTGAGATGACGGCCACAGTAAGAGAAATGGATACAATCCTGCAGTTACGAGAATGTAATCGTTCCTGCACTGAAATGTAGAACCATTCATGTATCTAGATACTGCAGATAATTGGGAACTTCTAATACTGTCTTATGACAGTGTTGGATCTAGCCTGATTGGCTGCAGTATCAGGATATCTGATTGGATACTAAATACTGAGCACACTGCTCTTCACAAAAAAGTAAATCGCTTCTGTGCAGAAGAGGTGTGAAGTTAACAGGTAAGCTTTAGAAAGGGGGGGGGGAGGGGTGCGCAGAGGGTGACCACTATAAATGGGGTAAGGCGGATGTAGAGGTTAAAGGCTAAGTTCACCTTTTAAAGTGAAAAGATAAGTGAGTCAGCGCTGCCCTCTCATTCCTAACATTATGTGTAATGAAACGCAAAATCTGTGCGTATGATAAAGTGCTGGGTGCAAATCTAATTACCACCTATGTGAATCCTGATTAAATCAGTAAAAATACAATAAATAAACCACCATATACAAATAAATATCTTTGACTAAATAGAATAATGACATATAAATGACCAGGTGCTTGCTGTGCTTTTCAATGAATAAATAACCAAATAAGTCCTTCAATAAATTAGTTGATAGTATAAAAAAAGGTGCTCCAGTCCGGTAATTCACACAAAAGTGCTGGTGCTCCCCTCGGGTGGCCCCACTCACCAGAAAGATGAGGATAATGCGCCTTGTATCTGGATATTACAATGGCTGGGTGATCCCACACTAATCCTATATCTCAACAGGGATGGTACGCTACGCTAGCGGGGCAAAGAGCGTGTGAAGTCAGCCCCTACTACATCCGGTCAGAGGAACGCACGCTGCGGGAGCAACATCCACCAAATTAGACCAGACCGCAATTTTTTTTCCTGCATCTGTGTGATTCTTTTATGTTTCAATAAATTTTCAATATGTACTTTACTATGGCAGGCCATTCTCGTTTTGTTTAATGAGGAAACATACAGCCAGCGGCATTACCAGCATCCCTGTTGAGATATAGGATCAGTGTGGGATCACCCAGCCATTGTAATATCCAGATACAAGGCGCATTATCCTCCTCTTTCCGGTGAGTGGGGCCACCTGAGGGGAGCACCAGCACTTTTGTGTGAATTACCGCACTGGAGCACCTTTTTGCACTATCAACTAATTTATTGAAGGACTTATTTGGTTATTTATTCATTGAAAAGCACAGCAAGCACCTGGTCATTTATGTCATTATTCTATTTAGTCAAAGATATTTATTTGTATATGGTGGTTTATTTATTGTATTTTTACTGATTTATTCAGGATTCACATAGGTGGTAATTAGATTTGCCCCCGCACTTTATTATACGCACAGATTTTACGTTTCATTGCGCATAATGTTAGGAATGAGAGGGCAGCGCTGACTCGCTTATCTTTTCACTTTTAAGGCACTACACCTTATTAGCAGCAGCTTTTTTTTTTTGATTTATTTATACCATTGTCTTAGATAAGACCTATAAGTGCTCGGACTCCCCTTTTTTCATTAAGTTCACCTTTTAGGGCTCTTTCACACGGTCTGCCTCCGTAGGCGGATCCGTGCTGCTCAGCAGGGATCGATCCGCCGATCCCCTCTGAGCCGGCGGATGACAGCTCCGTCTCCGCTTGCAGTGCGGAGAGGGAGGTGTCACAGCCCCCGCTGCTCTCTATGGGGGATCGGATGAGAGCGGACCGCTTGTCCGTTCTCATCCGATCCCTGAACGGATGGAAAAATAGGGTTTCCATCCGTCTGGATTTCACGGACAGGATCGGACATGGATGGCAGTGGGTGTCAGCGGAGCTGACATCCGCTGCCCCATAGAGCTGCATGGAGGATCCGATCAGATCCGCCTAAAAAACTGACAGGCGGATCTGATCAGATCGCCCGTGTGAAAGAGCCCTTAGTTACATGGCAGGAAAAATATCTCTCCTGAGGGATTTTGTTTTTTGAATAATAAATATTGATTTTGTTTTTTTATTTTTTTATATCGTAATTTCCTGCAACAAAGTCCCACGGGAGAGATTCTTTCTTTCTTGCTTGGCAATATTTAGGGAGAGAGCAGCTGCAAACTCACACATCACTCACTCATTCCTTTGGTTACATGTTACACCCCAATTCCCCAAGCCCCTGTGACAGTTGGGGGGGTTACCCTCACCTCGCCTGCTTTCATAGTTTTAAAAACAGTGGGCTTCCCCCACACAGCCTCTATGAATGAATGAACTACCACCACAGCAGATGGCTTGTAGATCTTAATGAAATACAGGGCATTGATGAGTGCTCTCATAGTTCATTCACTCTTTGTGTATTTCAGTAACAGTCTGCCTGTAAGGGAGACATGGGCAGACAACTGTACTGAACATCTGCAGGAGCCTATCATTGCACCCGAGATCTGCAGGCTCCTAGTTAAAAAAAAAAAAACATGAAATGCACTTTTTTTTTTTTTACCTGCAGAAATATATGTGCATTTATTATTACTTTTTTAGTGAACTTTGCCTTTAAAACTGAGGGAAGAGGGATGGCAGAGGTGACAGCCGTGAATGGAGGAAGGGGGATACAAAGCATATGTATTGCAGTTGCATACATTTGAATATATATATTTTTTTTCCCCAACAGCTGCTGGTTGCTAAGCAGTCCCTAACTAATATAATGAAGTTCTACTTTTAAGGTAGGCTCAGATAAAGTGTTAGCTCTTGGACTATATTTTGTATACAGCATACGTAATGAAAGAGTTTGTTTTCAGAGAGGATTGTGCAGAGGTTTATATGTCTGTGAGACTCTTGCTTTCTGGCACAATAGCTAAAGCATATTTTCAAGGGGGAATAAACTGGCATACAGTACATGTGCTATGGATATAGTGAGTAGGCTCAGGCTCTAGTTAAAGTGGAACTAAAGTCTCCACACTCTACCTGTCCAACAGTCCTGTGTCTGGTCTGCGGACCTCTTCATTGGCCAGCAGGGGATGATGTCACACCTGCGCATGCATTGGAGGCCGTCATCCTAGCATTCGTAGAATAGCCTGGCACTGGAAGTTGAGCTGCACATGCACAGCTCAGTTTACATTTCCAGACAAGACGGTGAGCAGTCAGGTAGGGGCAATTTATTGCAGAAGAGACTGTGCATGTCTCTTCCACTATAAAAGCCTGCCTGCTCATAGCGGTTTACAGTGTGACTTCAGTTCCCCCTTTATGTAAGCCCTTTCCACTTTTGGATCAATTTGGTAACATCCAGCAATTGCTATTGTGTACTTATCCTCACACACTATGCATATTACTATACCCCCCATTGTTAGGATCATTGATTGTTTTTGAAAAGTTTGCAGATATGTTTGCTTCCTGTCTGGTATAAAAAAAAAAAAAAAAGTCCCCAGGATATGGAAAATCTTCCTTAAAGTGGTTAAAAACCCTTAAATACACTCAGTTAAGTGACAGGCCTCATATGATACATAAAGATAAAACAAATCTTCCTGCAGAAGTTGTACCTGTATATCTACAGCCATCTTTCACCTACATCCAAAGTGCAGAATTTATGCAGTATCTCTCGGCTCTGAAAAGAAGGGGCGGAGAGCTTCTTAGAGCTGATTGGAGGGAAGGGACACATTCCCCTGTCCCCCCCCCCCCCACCCCTGCACATGGTGATAGGGGAGGGACCTCCAGCAGATTGACAAATGAGATTGTCAATCTGCTGGAGGTCCCTCCCCTGTCACCATTTTCTCTTTGTGTCAGTAAAACTTGTCCGAAGTGGAACATGCTTATGGCAGAAGAACGAGACAGCTGACAGAAATGACGCTTGGTGCGCTGGATTGAGACAAGTACACACTATAGAGAGATATGCTTTGTTCATATTTCATGTCTGAGGTTTACAACCACTTTAACTTCCAGCAATTCAAGTAAAAAAAATGTAGGTTTAGTGGGGGATTCCTAGCACTCCTTTCAGCCTTCTATTGTCTTTGTACCTGGTGCAGGTTTTCCCTCACTTCCTGTCTAGTTAAATGATTACAGGACAGAAAATGGAGATCTTTCTAACAGAGCCCTGCATAGCAGTAAAACCTTACTATTTTATAAAAATAAAAGTTTGGGCATAGATACACTTTATGACCTCTTTGGGGAAATTATCCTTATTGTCTGCCTTGGTAGTAGATGTCCTTGAGGCAGGAGGTTAAAAAAAATAAAAAATGCTGGTGAACATCTACCATGAGAGAATTATGTCGGCTGACCTATCCTTTAAAAATGATAGTACCCTGGCTGTCAGGCTAATGGCTTGACTTCGTTTAGGCCTCTTGTACATGGGAGTCAAAAAAAACACTATTTTTTTTACTGATCTAGTTATAGAGGCAATGCTTTCCATGAAACCATACACATGGCTGTGTAAAGAGGTTGAACAGAGTGATGCATACAGAGCAGTAAAACAAAAATTGAAAATTTTACATTGGAGTGCAGTAATTTATGCACAGTATGCATATTTATGCCAGGGCTTGACAAATTTGCCTGAAATCTAGGAGCCAGCTAAAAAAGTTAGGAGCCAGTTTTTTTAACTAACAACCAAGCTTTATTTAATAAAATGGATACTAAATTTACATATAAATACGACTAGAACCCCACTCTCCTCTATAGCGCAATTGGATGGAAACAGACTGTCTGTCTGTTCCATCCGATGCCATCTGATCCGATCCACGGGATGGATAGAAAATAGAACCACCATCCGTCTGTTTTTGGCGGACAGGATCAGATGGCGGCAGATTACTGCTCCATAGAGGAGAATGAAGGGTCTGATCAGGTATGCCTGAAAAACTGACAGGCGGACCTGATCAGACAGCCCGTGTGAAAGGGGCCTTCGGCTGTGGCACGGCGATGAGGAAAAAAAAAAAAATAATATATATATATATTATTTTTTTAAAAGAATTGAAAAAAAAAAAAGAAAAACATTTTTATTTTTTTTTTAATAATTAAAAAAAAAATAAAAAAATATTATTTATCTTTTTTTGAAATTTAAAAAATAAATTAATAATAATAACCACACTCCCTGTCCACTTACCTTTAAGCAAAGGTAACTGGACAGGGAGATGAAGCCTGCAAAAACTTCCCTCTCATCTCCTCTTTGGAAGGAGATGGGATGCATTGAGAACAGGCATTACTCCCGGACACCACCAGAGGGCGCCAGTTCCCCTAGCCTCTCATCTCACAGAAGAAGGCCAAAAAGCCGGGGCCTCAATTTTTGGACGGCGCGGAAGTCCGTGCACTCGGGGAGGAGGTGGGGGCGCAAAAGGGACAGGGCACCCCAGGCGTCAGGTCGCCAATTCTAGTCGCTAATGTCGAGCCCTGATTTATGCACCTATATAACAATACTGTCGATGAAGAATTCTGTTACACTTGTATACACTTTTGCGACTTTACGCAAGTCCTTTTCGAAAACACTTTACTTAGGATCTTTTTATCAACCAGATTCTGAGTATGAACATCAGTAAGTTCTTTTGTCCGTGTCCAACTGGCCTAAAAGAATGTTTTAGTACAGGTCAATGACTCAAGTGTTTAGAAGCCAGACACAACCAGAAAATGAGAATTCTCAGGAAGCTAAAAATGGCAAACCCTTACTTTTCCAACAGGTTTATGTTAAGTGGCATACAGACGGTAGTAAATACTTGAGTTACTAACTTTGAAACTTAAAGTGATTGGAAAGTCTGTTTTTTTTTTTTTTTGTTATACTTGCCTCCTCTGTGCAGCTGGTTTTGCACAGGGCAGCCGGGATCCTCCTCTTCTCGCGTCCCTCATTCCTGCTCCTGGCTCTTCTGTCCGATCGAGTGCCCCCACAGCAAGCCGCTTGCTATGGGGGCACCCGAGCTGAGCTGCAGCTGCTTGTGTCAATTCAGACATGGAGCTGCTATTTGGCCCCGCACCCTCTCTTCCGATTGGCTCACTCACTTTGACAGCCGCAGGAGCCAATGGCGCCCTGGCTGTATCTCAGCCAATCAGGAGGGAGAGTCCCAGGATGGCCAAGGGACTCGTGGACATTGCTGGATAGAGATGGGGTACAGGTAAGTATTAGGGGGGCTGCTGCACACATCCTAATGCATAGAATACATTAAGATAAAAACCTTCTGACTTTACAACTCCTTTTAAAAGCTTTTTTCTGTCTAATAGTGAGAAAAGGGGCTGTATTTGGGCCTTTTAGCTTATTTCCAGCCTGACAGCTAAATACTGTACACCTTTGATATACAGTGAGGCGAAAAAAGTATTTGATCCCCTGCTGATTTTGTACGTTTGCCCACTGACAAAGAAATGATCAATCTATAATTGTAAGGGTAGGATTATTTTAAAAGTGAGAGACAGAATAACAAAAATATTCAGAAAAATGTATTTTAAAAAGTTATAAGTATTTGATCTCCTGGCTCCCAGGTGTCTTCTATACAGGTAACAAGCTGAGATTAGGAGCACTCTCAAAGAGAGTGCCCCTAATCTCAGCTTGTTACCTGTATAAAACACACCTGTTCACAGAAGCAATCAATCATTCAGATTCCAAAGAGCAGTCAAATGATTACAGGAACAAGATTGTAGACCTACCCAAGGCTGGAATGGGCTACAAGACCATCGCCAAGCAGCTTGGTGAGAGGGTGACAATAGGTGGTGGGATTATTCGCAAATGGAAGAAACACAAAATAACTGCCAATCTCCCTCTGTCTGGTGCTCCATGTAAGATTTCACCTCATGGAGTTTCAATGATCATGAGAATGGTGAGGAATCAGCCCAGAACTGCACGGGAGAATCTTGTCAATGATCTCATGGCAGTTAGGACCATAGTCACCATGAAAACAATTGGTAATACACTACGCTGTGAAGAATGGAAATCCTGCAGCGCCCGCAAGGTCCCCCTGCTTAAGAAAGCCCATGTACTGGCCCGTCTGAAGTTTGCTAATGAACATCTGAATGATTCAGAGGGGAACTGGGTAAAGGTGTTGTGAGACAAAAAAAAAGTGTCATGAGACCAAAATCAAGCTTTTTGGTTGTGTTTGAAAGAGGAGGAATGCTGCCTATGACCCCCAAGAACACCATCCCCACTGTCAAACATGGAGGTGGAAACATTATGCTTTGGGGGTGTCTTTCTGCAAAGGGGACGGGACAACTTCCCCGCATCAAAGGGACGATAGACTGGACCATGTACAGTAAAATCTTGGGTGAAAACCTCCTTCCCTTAGCCAGGGCATTGAAAATGGGTTGTGGAAAGGTATTCCAGCATGACAATGACCCAAGGCAAAAAAGGAGTGGTTTAAGAAGATGCACATGAAGGTCCTGGAGTGGCCTAGCCAGTCTTAAGTCCTTAATCCTATAGAAAATATGTGGAGGGAGCTGAAGGTTCGAGTTACCAAACGTCAGCCTCAACCTTAAAGGGATTATAAATGCAGGGTTTTTTTTTATCCTAAGCATTCTATGAATTAGGATAAAAAAGCCTTCTGTGTGCAGCAGACCCCTAATACTTACCTGAGCCAATGTTTATCCAGCGATGTTGCAGGAGTTTCTTAGTTGCGTGTGACTCCCCTCCTTATTGGCTGAGACAGCAGTGCAGCGCGATTGGCTCCCACTGCTGTCAGTCAGCCAATCAGGAGAGAGAGGGCAGGGTCGCGGCTCCGTGTCTGAATGGATACAGTGAGCTGTGACTCAGCTTGGGTGTCCCTATAGCAAGCTGATTGCTGTGGGGGCACTCAACAGGAGTCCAGGAGCACAAAACGGGGACTTGAGAAGGGGAGGATCAGAGCTGCTCTGGGCAAAACCAACTGCACAGAGCAGGAAAGAATGACATGTTTTTTATTTTTTTAAACAGCGAGACTTTATAATCACTTTAATGACTTGGAGAGGATTTGCAAGAGGAGTGTGACAAAATCCCTCCTGAGATGTGTGCAAACCTGATGGCCAACTACAAGAAACATCTGACCTCTGTAATTGCCAACAAGGGTTTTGTCACCAAGTACTAAGTCAAATACTTATTTCACTTATTAAAATACAAATCACCTTTTTTAAATGAGTTTTTTTGGATTTTTGTTTTTTTGTTCTGCCTCTCACTGGTAAAATAAACCTACCATTAAAATATAGACTAATAGACTGTTTTAATAGTAATAAGTAGGTAGGAGGTAGGGCTTCCCTTTTCTCTCAAAACAGCCTCAGGTCTTTGTGGCATAGAGGTAATTTCACAGCTCTATCATGTAGCTGAGCCTAATTTGCCCATATTGGTACTGCCCCTACCCCCTCTCAGAGTGCTGCTGCACAGGGGATTAAAAAGAGGCTGCGATCAGTTCAAATTTCCATTTTTTATATTAGTTGCATTTAAAAAGGCATATCTTGGTCCTACAGTACAGAACACAGGCTGGATATTAATAGATCCTGAGTTATAGGCTTCTGCTTTGAGGTGATTGGACACTGGAAAAAGCTTTTTTAGTCACATCCCACTCAGTGGGTCCTTTTTGCTAGTGCCCTTAAAGCGGAGTTCTGGCCTCAGGGGTGAAATTTAGATAAAAATACCCCCGGGACAGCCAGGGCTAGTACATTCCACAATGGATAGCTTCTGAACTGTCCCAGGTCGCACTTACCTTTTAGAAGAAATACTTACCTTGAAAATTTCTTCTCCAGCGCTGCCATCTCAGGTGTGGGCAGCTAAAGCCAGTGTGTCCTCTTCTGCATCCTCTTCGGTGACGTTGGAGTCCCAGAATGCACTACACTGGCCCCGCTCGTCACTTCCGGTGCAGCCGCGGCATCCCTGCACAGCTTCTGGGCATGCCCAGAAGCTGTTTAGTAGGGAATGCCGCGCCTGCACCGGAAGTGACGAGCAGAGCCGGTGCAGGCGCATTGACTCCTGGGAGCGATGACGTTCAGCTCCCAGGAGTCATTGCAAGCCGGAAGAGACGGCGCGGCCACAGAGGGAGGGAGTGGAAGGAAGGTGAGTATATTTTGTTCAATAACCAGGTAAGTGACCAAAAAAAAAATTGGGAGCATCCATTTCTTTTTCAGGTGCCCCTCAGCAAGCGGATAGCCCAAAATAGAATTATTTTTTTCTTTTTTGTGGCCGGAACTCCGCTTTAAGTCCCCCCCCCGGCAAACACTCTGCTGAAGGTTTGCAATAGACTCAAACTGCTCAGAGTGCTGTTTACCTTGCAGCAGAGCAGGACTGATTTTTTTAGCAGAGATCCCTGCGTCTGATTTTGTTCTCAGGCATGTAACAGGCAGCCTATCTGACAAAAGAAGATTTGTCTGCAACTATGACTTTCCATGAACAACCTTCATGCAGCCATTTATATCCAGAGATCAAAAGCATGTGGCTTTTTTCCATTCCTGCCTTAGTCAAAGTCTAAAGCCCTGTACACACGCAACGATTATCGGCCGACCGATCGTCCGTCTTTTGTCCAGAGTGGTGTTTTGTTGGTTGAAATGTGCCTAGACTGCACACGAATTTTCTCGCCCAACAAAATTCTACTTCAGAAGTGATGTCATGTGTTGGTTTGCTTTCTTTGTGTTCTGTCTTCACTGAGCATGCCCAGACTTGCTCATTAAGCCCCGTACACACGTACCGATTGTCGGCCGTAAATATTCGGCCGACGACCGATCGGCCGATTGTAGGCTTGTTAGTATGATGCTTCCGACAGCCGACAGCGCATTTTCGGCCGAACAGAATCTGTCGTGCAGACTTTAAAATTTTTGTTGTCCGTCACCAGAACGGCCGATTGTTCGCCAGTCAGTACAGATTTCGGCCGACAGACAGCAGATTAGCAAGACTGGGCATGCTCAGAAAAGAAAAAAGACAAGGAAAGTTAACCATCACATGACATCACTTCTGCAGTCGGCTGTTGTTGGCCGACAAAATTCGTGTGCAGTCTTTTGCAGTTTTCAACAGACACGACAGCCCTGGACAAAAGACGGCCGATCGTTCGGCCGACGATCAGTACGTGTGTACGGGGCTTTAGATTTTTCCCTGTCGAAATCTGTACTGACTGCACGAAAATCGGCCGTGTTTTGACGGCAGACAAATTTTATAGCCTGCACACCAGATTTTTTTCGGCCGAAAAGTCGGAGTCAGTTTTTGGAAGCATCATATTAACAAGCCGAAAATCGGCACATCGGTCGTCGGACGAAAATGACCTGCCGATTTTCGACGCGTGTGTACGAGGCTTTAGGCGACAGGTGTCAAACACAAGGCCCGCGTGCCGAATACGGCCCCCTAGGCTATTTCATGTGGCCCTCACACCTCTCCTGCAGTTGCGGCAACCCCCTTTTTTCTGCCCCCAGCTTGTATCTGTAGTCGGCAGCAGAGAGGACAGAACTCCTTTGCCAGATCATGCACTCCTATGCGCAGCTGCAAAAAGGCTCGTCTTTGCCTTCCCCCCTTCTCAGCAGTCCGCAGCAGAGAGGAGGGCAGAAATCCTCCTACAGATCCTGCACCTCTCTGTGAAGCTGCAACACCACCTTGCCTTTGCCTCCCCTGGTCTCAGCATTCAGCAGACTCTGGAAGCTGACTCCAGCCCTCCTCTGGTTCTTCTCCAGACCCTGCACTTCTTCGCAGATCCACCCACATCTTCTTCCTGGCAGCAGCACAAGGTAAGGGGTGCATTGTGATTCAAGGAAGGGTAGTTGACTCTTTATTTCTGATGGTAGGGGGGAGGGGGGGTTCTTGACATCTCATATAAGGGTGTAAGGGGGCGTGGGGTGCTCTGAACATCTAATCCTACAGATATAACTGGCCCTTTGAGGGCAACCATAATGTTGATGTGGCCTGTGATGAAATTAAGTTTGACACCCCTGCTTTAGGCTATAAAGGTGGTAGAAACATTGAAGAATGAAGAGGACCTGGAGATGGTGCTAGGGAAGACTGCAGTAGATTTCTCAATCCCATCCCCCCCCCAGGCTCTTATGTGCCTGATCCTATGGATTCACGCAAAACGCTTTCCAATGTGAACATGCTCATTTCTGTTGTAAGCAAAAGCCTTTGTATAGTTACACTCCTCCCTCTCACTATGCCCCTCTAGGTGCTAAGAGACCTGAAAAGTCTAAGAAGATATCCATTCATGAGCAAAGAGAATGGGCAATTTATGATGATTGGGTTACTCCTGATAAGGTTTTCATGCCTCTGAGAATTTTTACAAAGCTATATCCAGTGGAAAAATAATTCACACAAAAGTGGGAGTAGGCCTTTTCATCTCAGTCTTACATGAAAATCTTACTGTCCCTATAAATTATGTTCCTTCATTTATGGTTTCTGCAGACATGCCTTTTAAGGTAGAACATCTCTTTGGTGATGCGCTTGTCAAGTTCATTAAAGAGGTTACAGGAGGAAGTGCCCTTCTGCCATGGTGGAATTTTTCAAAACCTCATCATCTCAGGGGCTTCTGCTTCCTCCAAAGGAAGAGCGCTTATTCTTCCCAGGCTAGATCTTCAAAGCCAAAATTCAGCCCTTCTTTCAGCGCAAGACTTGGAATGCTAAGATCATAAAGTCTACCCCAAAGCCGTCTTCATAATGAGGGGATGCCCATACTCTTAAGGGTGGGTGACATATGTTGCAGTTTGCATCCCTCTAGATGTCCCAGACCTGTGAGTTCAATTGTTGGCCTTAAAATGGTGAAAAAAAGGGTTTCAAATTGTACCCCCCCCCCCCCCACTGTTTTTCTTCTCTGAAACCAGTCAGCATTTATCTAAAGATGATCAGGTTTGTTGACTGCCCTGAACGATCTTTTGTCCCAGAAAGTAGTCATTTCGGTCACCTTAGAGAAGAGGTTTATAGGACTCTTTAATAACCTGCACATGGTCTCAAAACCCAGTGGGAGTGTTTGTCCTCTTCTGGACTAAAAAGCCTTAAACAAGTACCTTCACAATCCAAAGTTTTTCATTAAATCTGCAAGGTCAGAAAATTGACTCGTTGAGATAAGGGGAATATCTGACATCAGTTGACATTTAAGATGCCTACCTATGCATTCCCATATACCCACCTCATCAGCACTTTCTGCACTTCACAGTAGGAGACAAATGCTTCCAATTTGTCCCACTGCCATTTGGCCCTTTTCTCTGTTCCCAGAATAATCGCAGAGATGATTTGCACCCCTGCTCGCCTACTTAAGAATGCAGGGGCATTTGGGTCACAGGGTACCCAGACACCACCTTCTGAATGATTAATCTCTCTCCAAAATAACTGAAAATGACAATGCAGAATTTTTAGGCATTCGGCTGGGTAATCAACTTTCAAAAGTCTGCCTTCTAGCTTTTTTCATCTAGAATACATAGGCCTTATTCTATACCTGGCTCAGGAAAAGGTTTTCTTTCTGGAAAGCAAACTTGTCTCCCTAAGATCCCATGCTCAGAACTTAAAGAAGAATTCCAGGTATGAACAATTTTACAGCTTAGACCAATGTAGTAATATATCATATTTGTGGGGTCTCTATAGAAGCAGAAAATCACTGTAGTAGACACCGCTACTACAGTGATCTCCACTAGTTTCAGGGTTCCATGCCTAGTGGCTGCCTTGCTGCTTTGTGAACACAGGATGTTGCCTGCTCAGAACAGCCTCCATTCAGAGGTCGCTCTGAATTTTCTTAACCTCCCTGGCGGTATTCCTGAGTGTGGCTCGGGTGGAATTTCAGTGCCATTAATTGTAACCCCGAGCCACACTCGGGGTACCGCCAGGGAGAAATCGCTGGATCCTGGAAGAGGTTACTTACCTTGTCCCCAGGATCCGGCGGTGTATTCAGGCAGTGTACGGCGGCTCTTCCGCCTGATGCTGTGTGGCGATCTGCGTTTTTTTTTTTTTTTTGCGGTGCTGCGACACTGCGGCGGACAGATTGGACCCCTGACTGACACTTTTGGGGGTACCAGTGACATTACTAAAGTAATCAGTGCTATAAATATGTTACTGTAAACATGACACTGGCAGGGAAGGGGTTAACTTTATTAGTGATCAAGGGGTTAAGTGTGTCCCTAGGGGCGTGATTCTAACTGTCAAGGGGCGTGGCTTGTGATGTAACCACAGAGACATACGATCCTACATAGCAGGATCGTATGATCTCTGCAGTTACACCAGGGAGAATGACAGACGGCTTTGTTTACATCAGCCGCCTGCCTTTCTCCCTCTCCAGCGGGAGATCCCGAGTGGCCGGCGGACATCGGAACCGCCGGTCACTCGCGCGGGGATGTCAGGGAACGAGTGGGGGTGGGGGGGGCGCGCTCTCCCGCCCCCGAGAGGCTCGTGGGCGAGCGACGTACCAATACGTCGCTTTGCCCAGGAGGGGCTAACCGCCGCAGTACATAGTCGTGCGGCGGGCGGCAAGTGGTTAAAGAACAAAAAAAGAAAAAACATTTTTACAGCCATAAAAATAAAACACACAAGAATAGTTTTTTGTAATGCCCAGACCAGTACTGGAGCCATTTTATTGGAATTAATTGTTAACAAGTCAAAAGCTCCTAGGCAAAAACATTCTAAAGCATGGACCCAGATAGGGAAAAAAATCCTTTCTGACCCTTTAAGGCGATCGGATTACTCCAATCAATACTTTGTAGAACCACCTTTCCCTGCACTTACAGCTGCAAGTCTTTTTGGGGATGTCTCTACCAGCTTTGCACATCTAGAGAGGGACATTTTTGCCCATTCTTCTTTGCAAAATAGCTCAAGCTCTGTCAGAATGGATGGAGAGCGTCTGTGAACAGCAATTTTAAAGTCTTGCCACAAATTCTCAATCGGATTTAGGTCTGGACTTTGACTGGGCCATTCTAACACATGAATATGCTTTGAACTAAACCATTCCATTGTAGCTCTGGCTGTATGTTTAGGGTCGTTGTCCTGCTGGAAGGTGAACCTCTGCTCCAAACTTGTCTTTTGCAGATACTAACAGGTTTTCTTCCAAGATTGCCCTGTATTTGGCTCCATCAATCTTCTCATCAATTCTGACCAGCTTCCCTGTCCCTGCTGAAGAAAAGCATCCCAACAACACGATGCTGCCACCACCATGTTTCACGGTGGGGATGGTGTGTTTAGGGTGATGTGCAGTGTTAGTTTTCTGCCACACACAGCGTTCTGCTTTTAGGCCAAAAAATTAAATTTTGGTCCCGTATGAGACCAAGAACACCTTCCACGTGTTTGCTGTGTCCCCCCCACATTGCTTCCCACAAACTGCAAACAGGACTTCTTATGCCTTTATTTCAACAATAGATTTCTTCTTCCCACTCTTCCATAAAGGGCAGATTTGTGGAGTGTACGACTAATAGTTTTTCTGTGGACAGATTCTCCCACCTGAGCTGTGGATCTCTGCAGCTCCTCTAGAGTTACCATGGGCCTCTTGGCTCCTTCTTTGATTAATGCTCTCCTTGCCCAGCCTGTCAGTTTAGGTAGACGGCCATGTTTTGGTAGGTTTGCAGTTGTGCCGTACTCTTTCCATTTTCGGATGATGGATTAAACAGTGCTCGGTGAGATGTTCAAAGCTTGGGATATTTATTTTTTTTTTATAACCTAAACCTGCTTTAAACTTCTCAACAACTTTGTCCCTGACCTGTCTGGTGTGTTCCTTGGCCTTCATGATGCTGTTTGTTCACTAAGGTTCTTTAACAAATCTCTGAGGGCTTCACAGAACAGCTGTATTTATACTGAGATTAAATTACACACAGGTGGACTCTATTTACTAATTAGGTGACTTCTGAAGGCAGTTGGTTCCACTAGATCATAGTTAGGGGTATCATTGTAAAGGGGGCTGAATACAAATGCATGCCACACTTTTCACATATTTATTTGTAAAAAATGTTGAAAACCATTTATCATTTTCCTTCCACTTCACAATTATGTGCCACTTTGTGTTGGTCTATTACATAAAATACATTTACGATTCTGGTTGTAACATGACAAAATGGGGAAAACTTTAAGGGGTGTGAATACTTTTTCAAGGCACTGTATACATACATTCCCCACTGAATGTTCGTGTATACTCGAGTATAAGCTGAGTTTTTCATTACATTTTTTTGTGCTGAATGTCCCCCTCGGCTTATATTTGAGTCATAAAAAAAAAAGAAAGTCCCCGGCCGGCCCAACGTGCTTCTATTCGCCTTAGATTTAAAAATGGCGCCGCCCGGCGCCAACATGTCACTGCGCATGCGCCGCCGCCGCTCGGGAAAGGCCGTACACGTTCGGCTATTCCCGGGAATAAAAAAGGAAAAAATAACCGCGCTAAAGTGAATAATGTAAAGAGCAGCGACTTCAAGTGCGACCACACCCTCAAATAATGTATAGAAAAATAAGCCGCGCTGCGTGAAGTGGGTAAACAAAAATTAATGTCCAAACAAAAATCAATGTCCCATATAACAACTTGATTGACGCTGAAGACATAGATCACACTCCACAGTCTCTGTAGGAAATGTGCTTACCGGATAGCCACTAAAAGTCTGCAAAATTCATATGCCGAGATATAGTCACAGATCCGGGAGATGGAGGTTGTCAGAGTCCTCAGCGAATATTGTGAATGATATGCAAAAGAAAAACTTTCATAGTGTGATACCGTAATGTAAAGTATCCACCACCAATAGGGAATCCCTATCAATCGTGCAGCAGCTCACCAAATGAATAATGAGTATAGCGTGAATAGCCCAGTGTAAAGAGAGAAACGTGGAACAAACCACCACCAATTGTGAAGCCTCTTACCAAAAATAGAGTCAAATGAGCAAATAAGTAAATCCAGATCGCCAAGAAACCAGAAACGTCACTCAAAAGCCCTGTTGGCCTCTTACCAGATGACAAATATTCCAAGCAGTAGATCTAATAATGCTTTCCCATCATACGTGAAGCTCCGGGACCAACAGCATCAATGGTGTTAACTATGAACTCAGTACCAAGATACAGCCCGAGTGAAAGAAAAACGCCAATAGTGTAATAAAATAATGACTGGTTTAATAATTAAAAGAAGAACACTCACAAGCATAGTAGATAAAATCGCAATCGTAATGGATGGGAGCCGCCGGCCGGACGGCAAGGCACATCCGCTCCTAGGATAACTTCCGGGATGACGTCAGCACGCCGCGACCTGACGGCGTTTCGTCCAAGAAGACGTTATCAAAGGTACGGATGGCGTGCTGACGCCATCTTTTATAGAAAAACTTGATAGTGATACCGGAAGTGCTTGAACAATTCCGCCCTAAAGCTGTGAACCGGACATCCAATGACCGGAACTCGGGTAGATCTGTCTCACCATTTTAACTGAGGGCAGATATCAACTTTACTAACCCGGAATGTCCCATATTAAGGGCAAATGTATTTAAAGGTGTAGCAGGCCTATTTGGCACAGCCGATATAAATAAAATATAATTAAACGATAAATGTAAAAAAATATAAGAACATATATGGGCATTATATATAACTGTATCGTCTTGTGCTCAGATGCGCTGAGACCACAAAAATAATTGACCATATTGTGTATAATAGAGTCAGATCGTGGCGGAATGAGTTCAAACTCTACCCGGGGATCAACATCATAAATATAAACCAAGTGCAAAATGTTACAAATACATTAAACAGTTGAAATTGTATCTCCAATAAATGAATATGAAACCATAAATGATTAATACCTTGCAACAAATTATGCTAGCCATCATATAATGTGTCATCAATAGTACTTAATAAGCATCATAGTATATGATATATATAATTTTAAGGGAAAGGGGTAAATTTGATCTACATCTAGTGTTTGTAACAATATGACAAATTCCCACGAGTTGAGCACACTAAATTGTACATATAATAAATAATAAAAATATTAAAGGAAAATACACCTCTAAATGAAAATTAAGAATTATCCAAAAAGGCGTTAACCTCAACATCAACATTCAGGCCATATGGCACATAACATTTTACACGGTGTATCCAGGACATCTCAAGTTTTGAGATGCCCCTCACAAGAGGTTCACCCATCTTTATTATGTACTGCTGCATAGTGTTTGGATACTAAACACTCAGTATCCAAACACTATGCAGCAGTACATAATAAAGATCCTAGACACACCCTTTTTTTAGGCATAGATCGCTTTGTGCCTCATTGGAGGGGTGAACCTCTTGTGAGGGGCATCTCAAAACTTGAGATGTCCTGGATACACCGTGTAAAATGTTATGTGCCATATGGCCTGTAGAGCCCCTCCATGGATGTGCCATATGGCCTGTAGGGTGCCATTGTCTAGCCTGTAGAGCCCCTCCATGGATGTGCCTTTCCAGACCACCACTGACCCACCACCAAACTGGTCATGCTGGAAGATGTTACAGGCAGCATAATGTTCTACATGGCTATTCCAGACCCTTTCACATCTGTCACATGTGCTCAGGGTGAACCTGCACAGCCAAAGGAAAGTTGACCGCACTCAGGAATCGATGAAAATAGAAGTGTTTTAATTCCTCATAAAAGATGAATACAGACAGTGCATCACAAGGACATAGGACAGGTTGACACGTTTCACGATACAAAAGATTGCTTACTCATAACCACGTGGTGAACCTCAGGGTGAACCTCAGGGTGAACCTGCTCTCATCTGTGAAAAGTACAGAGTGCCATTGGCGGACCTGCCAATTCTAGTGTTCAATGGCAAATGCCAATCGAGCTCCATGGTGCCAGGCAGTGACAGGCCCCCCTCATGAAGTTTGTTTCTGATTGTTTGGTCAGAGACATTCACACCAGTGGCTTGCTGGAGGTCATTTTGTAGGGCTCTGGCAGTGCTCACCCTGTTCCTCCATGCACAAAGGAATAAATACTGGTCCTGCTGATAGGTTAAGGACCTTCTACGGCCCTGTCTAACCCTCAGAGTAACTGCCTGTCTCCTAGAAACTCCTCCATGCTCTTGAGACTGTGCTGGGAGACAGTAAACGTTCTGACAATGGCATGTATTGATGGGCCATGCTGGAGGAGTTGGACTGCCTGTGCAACCTCTATAGGGTTCAGGTATCCCCTCATGCTTTCAGTAGTGACACTGACCCTAGCCAAATGCAAAACTAGTAAAAAAGTCAGAAAAGAGGAGTAGGAAAAAAAATGTTAGTGGCCTTCACCTGTAAAACCATTCCTGTATTGGAGGTTGCCTAATTGTTGCTCATCTAGGTTACCTGTTGTTAATTTCATTAACACCAAAGCAGCTGAAACTAATTACCAACCCTCTCTGCTACTTAACTGACCAGATCAATATTCCAGGAGTTTAATTTATTTGATTCTAGACTCTGCTTAAAAAGTGTTCCTTTAATTTTTTTGAGCATTGTATATATGAATATATTTATATATAGGTAGATGCAGAACAGATTTCTAGCGAAAAAGAAAAAAGGGTCCTGATCCCTTCTAAAATAAAATCAGATGAGAAAAAAATTACCTTGTGCAGGCAGCGGCTCTTCATGGGTCAGTCCAATGAGAATGGCCAAAAAAGTGCAAACAAAAATCAGTAATTTTCCCATTGCAAGTGCTAGTGGCACACCAACAGTAGACTCTTCATTCCTTCTCCTTGCTCTGCTGCTATATATATATATATATATATATATATATATATATATTATACACACACACACTCAGTATTTCACAAAAGTGAGTACACCCTTCACGTTTTTGTAAGTATTTTATTATATCTTTTCATGTGACTATAGTGAAGAAATGACACTTTTATACAATGTAAAGTAGTGAGTGTACAGCTTGTATAACAGTGTACATTTTCTGTCCCCTGAAAATAACTCCACACACACCCATTAAAAAAAATGCCGGACAAACTGCAGTTGTCCAGGAGCAGCAACACATGCAAACACTTCCTGCAAGAGAAAAATAGTTATTTTCAACGTTTTTAGAGTTTGTGAGCTTTGTCAGTTTGGTGCTGTCACAAATAAAGTTGGGTGAAAAAAAGGCCTATAGATGTGAGCACATGGCTTGCTGCCGCCATGTTTGTTTGATGGTGAAATGACCATCAAGGCTGAACTATGACAACACGGTGCTGTGAGGGTCAAATGCTGGGAAATTAGAGAAGTATTAGACACCATTGTTCCTATTTGGAGTTTCATCTACCCGCAGGCGTATTTATTACCTTTGTTTGGTAAGAGGCGACTTCTTCTGGTGAAGGACGGCACTGTTGGGTGATATATGTGATTGCCTTGATTTACTTTGGTAAGGAGTACCTTAAGGAGCCTTTCTATATGGGATCTACGGTTCTTTATTAATTTTTTTGCATGCCTATTTCAGACACATTTTTATTTTTAAACAGTACAACTGGTGGTGGTCACACCATTTTTATTATTATTATTTTTGAGCACTTATTTTGTGTCAACCACTGATAATGACATTGGTGTCCAAAGTCACAATTTATCATTTGTTGTTGGGTTTTATGCTATTGCGGTTTTTCAATTTTTTCATGACCCAACGACTAATTACTCATCACAAGTCTACTGGTTCCAGTCCTCCATCAAGTGGATAAAGATTCTGCTATAGAGAATCTGCTTTCAAATTTTATCTCTCTGGTAAGCATATACCCATGAGGAGCCTAATTTGAGAATCACGGATTGCACGAATTTATGGACTTTAAGTTGTTTCATTTTGATTGCTTTAGCGCGACTTGATTTTTAATTTGTTTCACTGGGGTGTAGTCACACTTGAAGTTGCAGCTTTTATTTTTTCCATTAGCGCGGTTATTATTTCAATTACAAAAGATGAGGGCCACCTGAAAACAAACAGTAAACACCCTCAAGGAAGGCCAAAAGCCCTCCAAGCAGCAGCCAGCAAAAAACCTTGCGGCCAAAAAGAGGCATCTGCAGATGCCAGCACATCCACCTCATAAAACGTAGCAAAGGTGTGAACAAACGACCAGGTAGTCATCTTACAACCTGAAGCACAGATGCCTGTATGGCAAAAAGCCCAGGAAGCACTAGGCGCCCAAGTAGAAAGCGCCGAAACCGGGAAAGGTAGGACCTGACCCAGAAATAAAGAAGCCTGCACCACCGACTGTCCGATTCACCTTTAAATAGTCGCAGCAGACACAGGCAGCCCTGTTCTTGGGCCATCCGTGAGCACAGAGAGCGAACCTGACTACCGGAAGACTCAGTAGTCCCCAAGTACCCCTCGAGTGCCGAACTCCATCCAGAGTATACAGCGCACATTCTGTAGGATGAGGGGGCTCAGGACACAAGATGGCAACACAATGGCCCCCGTGCAAGTGAACACTAGAAACCACCTTCGGAGGGAAGGACGGATCCGGACAAAGTACCACCTGGCCCCATGAACCAACAGATAGGGAGAATGACAGGACAGGACCATGTCGCCAGTGCTGACACCCCGTGTGCAGAGTGACAGCAACCAAGGTCACCTTCTACAATAAGGTAAGCAGGGGATACCCATGATACTCGCAAAGGAGGGTCTGGAAAAACCGAGTGCACCAACCAAGGTCCCCAGTTGGCGACGGAGGTCGCACCGGAAGAACCAAGTGTCGCACCCCCTGGAAAAAGTTACGCACCAGGGAAAGGGGGGCCATTGGCCTGTGGAATAAAAATTATCAAAGCCGAAACCTAACCCTTGACAGTACTCAAGGCCAACGCTTGATCAATCCCCCCCCCCCCCCGTTGAAGGAAGCCAAGATCCGGCCACTGAGCAAGAGTGAGGGGGAGCCCAAGAAGACTCACACCACGCAATTCGCGACTTTCTCATATGATGAAAAAAATCATCATAGAAGACACTTCCCACGCTTTACGCAGGGTGGGAATCACCGAAGCAGACAACCCCCCTGTCCTTTGACACCTGGCTTACAACAGCCAAGCCTGCAAGCTGTCGAATGTAAAGCCGGACGGGAGATCGGCCCCGGAGAGAAGAAAACCCATGGAGCGTCAGCGGCAAGCCTGACAAGGTCGGCGTCCCAAGCTCGGCGAGGCAAGTCCGGAGCCTCACGAGAATGACCGAAATCCTGCCGCCTCAATCCTGCGAAGAATTCTTGGCAGCAGCAGGAGAGGAGGAAGGGCAGACAGCAGCTGACACTGACCTCGGCCCATCCGCGAGCACTCTCGCACGACCATGCCGGCGTCAGCCTTGCACAGATGACCACGCCAAACATCTCAGCATTGAACATGTTGAACCTAGCGAATGTTCTTGCCCATGACAGAACCCATGAGGCCACTATTGCAGCCGCCAGAGGGTCCCGGGAGCGGGCCAAGACCTCTGCACTATCCTGTAGGTGCGATGCCAACAGGCCCAGGTCCGGAGTGCGAAGGCACAACTGCTGGAACGACTCCGGATGAAGGGACCATGGCCCTGCATCCAGGGCCAGTCGACTGAGGTAAACCACCTACCAATTGTGTTGTTTCCCCCCTGGAAAGGGAACAGCGGATAGAGCCGGAACAAGGCGCTCTGCCCAACGAAGAAACATCACTTCCAAGGCAGCAAGGACACTCATAGTGCCCCCATGGTGAATCACCCAAGCCACGGTCGCGGTGTAGTCAATTGAAAGTGCACCGGACAGCTGCAGGTGCCCGATCCAGTGAACTAGTCCAAGCTGGAACGCTCTCAGCCCCAGGACAATAAGCGGTAACCTGGATCCTCCAGGGACCATACTCCCAAAGCAGAAAACCTGCCGAGGACTCCTCCCCACCCGCACAAGCTTGCATCCGTGACAATTGTCCAGTAGACAGGGAGGAAGGATTCTAGAGCAAGACTCCCTGGGCACCCGGCCCAGCTGGATCCGCAAGTCCAGAGAGTTAAGATTCCAGTCGGCTTCGAGAAGGAGTGCCTCCTGGGGGATCCCCAGAGGGATTAAGCGAAAGGGACTGTCTTGAAAAACAACACCATCAGTCCCAGAACTCGCATGCAGGTCCAAAGAGAAGACCATGTGCGGAACAGCAACAGTCGATCGCAGTCTAAAGTGCCAAGAGTTTTGACCCCGGAGGGAGAAACACCCTGACCAAGGACAAGCCCAAAGTCAGACTCAGAAAATCCAGTCTCATGGAAAGGACCAGGGATGATTTCTGAAGGTTCAGAACCCACCTGAACTCCCCCAGAGTTCCCACGGTGACAACCAACTTAGTTGTCAACACCGTAGGGGACTCCAAACGGAGAAGCAGAGCGGCCAGGAAACTAGGGCCAATACGACCCGCTGCTGCAATAGTGCCAGGATCGGAGCCAACACCGTCGTGAAGACCCTAGCAGCATAAGCAAGACCAAAGGGTAACGCCACAAACCAAGAGATCCTTCCCCACTGCAAAAAACGGAGAAACCGTAGCTGTCCAGAACATAACGGGACGTGAAGGTAGGCAGCTTGATGTCTATGGAGGCCAGGAAGCCCCCCACCACCGTGCGAACCAATACCAACTTGAATTTGTGATTTGCACGGAACCAAACCAAAGACCAGTAGGTCCAGCTTGTTGAACCAGAGTCTGAACTGCCCCAGAGAGCGCCTGTAAGCGATCTGGAGACAGCCGCACATTGGGAAGGGAAAAAACCTTACCGGAAATAACCGGATCGAAACTCGATCTTGCAACTGGACCGCATGACCTCCTGAACCCAGTCAGCCTGGGATCCGGGCCAGCCGCAGGTCCTCGACCCCCTAGATGGAGAAACGTTTTAGCGCACCTACCACCACCCCCCGGGCCCAAATGCGTCCCGAACTGCCGAAAAGGCATAGATGGACAGTGGAGATCCGGAAGGCCCTGAGGAACCCGCCAGCAACTTTAAAAAAAAATGAATTTTTTTTTTAAATGGCCCCACAGCGCTACAGCACCCCCGGAGGTCAGGCACGCGCTAACGGACCCCCACAGAGAGGGAGAGACCACCCTCAAGACTCACTGTCCTTCAGGCACTCCCACCGGCCTTCACTGCAAAAAATCTCCAGCAAAATGGGCGAAAAACAGGTGTCGCCCAGCCCGGCATAATTGCTTGAAGATCTCACAGGAAAAAAAGTTCCGGAGAAAAAAAGGCTAGCTAAAAAATTCTACATAAAAAAATACACATCAAGCATTTAGGCGCGTTACATGTTTTTTTATGCTCCTTAGCTCCTCTCCTGAACACACATTTGGTGTTTTTTTCTTTGCCTGTAAATGCTTATATATGCATGGATACATAGGCTAACATAGAGGCACTTTTACAGGCTAAAAAAAAAATAAAATAAAGAAAACACATTTACAAAAGCCTGTAACAGAAGGTTAAGTACCAATGTTGAAAGTGATCTTGCATGCAATAGGTCTTCTAGTTGATCCCAAAGGTGTTCTGTAGGGTTGAGGTCAGAGCTCTGTGCAGACCATTCAAGTTCCTTCATACCAAACCGGGTCTTTACGATTCATGAAAGACAGAAGTTGTCAAACAAACCTGACTTCTTTTTTTGAGGAGGGAAGTAAAACCTTAGACAAAGGAGTGGCTGTGGACGTAGTATACTTGGGTTTTGCAAAAGCGTTTGACACAGTTCCCCACACACGGCTAATGTGTAAGGTAAAGTCTACAGGCTTGGAAAGATCAGTTTGTAGATGGATAGAAAATTGGCTAAAAGATAGAATTCAGAGAGTAGTGGTAATGATTCTTACTCTGAATGGTCTAAGGTTATCAGTGGTGTACCCCAAGGTTCAGTATTGGGACCCTTACTTTATAATATCGTTATAAACTATATAGGGTCTGGGATTAAAAGTACCATTTCAGTCTTTGCAGGTGACACCAAGCCATGCAGTGGAATAACTTCCTTACAGGATGTCTCCAATTTACAAGCCAACCTCAATGCACTGTTTCATTGGGTAACTATGTGGCAAATGAGGTTTAATGTTGATAAATGTAAAGTTATGCACTTGGGGGCTAAGAATATGCATGCATCATATATACTAGGGGGAGTAGGACTGGGGGAAGGATCTGGGTGTTCCGATAGATCATAAGCTTAATAAAACCATGCAATGCCAAGCTGCAGCTTCCAGAGTAAGCAAAGTCCTTTCTTGTATGAGAAGCATGGACACCAGGAGAGAGAGATATTATTTTGCCCCTTTGCAAATCATTAGTAAGACCTCATCTGGAATATGCAGTTCAGTTTTGGGCACCAGTTCTCAAAAATGATATCAGTGAACTGGAGAAAGTGCGGAGAACCAAACTAAGAGGCATGGAGGAGCTCCGCTATGGGGAAAGATTAGAGGAACTGAATTTATTCTCTCTTGAGAAGAGGAGATTAATGGGGGATATGGCGATTTTGGCCAGCTCAGTATATTGCTTTAAAATAGGCCTGCATTCTTTCCTAGGTGTACATAATATAAGTGGGTACTAATATGTATAGGTAAAGTTGATCCAGGGAATATCTGGTTGCCTCTCGGAGGATCAGGAAGGAATGTTTTCTCGTGCTATAGCAAATTGGATCATGCTTTGCTGGGGTTTTTTCGCCTTCCTCTGGACTGTGGGTAAAGAATTGTGTATATGAGATTGTATGGTTGCGTTTCCTTTTTTTTTTGGTCGAGCTAGATAGACTTGTGTCTTTTTTTCAACCTGACTATGTAACTATGTTTATGGATCTGGATTTGTGCACAGGAGACAGTCATGGTGGAACAGAAACAGTCTTTCCTGAACTGTTACCACAAGGTTGAAAGTGGTATCCTGTATCACTTTGTATCCTGTAGTATATACAGTACTCTTCACTGGAAATACCTGAACTCTATTTAGATGGTTGTCCACACACCATACAGTGTACTTCAGTACAGACCTTTCTTAAAGTGAACCAGTCAGGGGTGGGTTCAAGTATACATTGTTAGCTTCAATTTGGTTTCAGGGTTGAGCCTCACCCCTGTTACTGAATTATCCAATGACAGATCCTCTTTCTTTCTGGGAAAGGATTTTTGAATGGGAGAGGGTGGTGTTTACCACCATATGGGGGAAGGTCCTAGTTCTGACTTGGTCAGAATCCAAGCCTGGAATTGGAATCCAGGGAGACAGAACCTGATTTGAAGATTGACAGGGGAACTTTTCCTCACTTTATTTGTCATTAAAGATTGGATTCTCAGTGACGATCTTGCCTTTAGCAGCAAACCTTCAAGCCGTGATCTGCACAAAGTACTGCTTAGTCATTTTCCCAGTACTGCTGTTGTGGAGGTGTAATGGGGAGAAAGTAATGACTTTTACCAGTAATTACCGTATATTTCCACATAACCTCCATGACAGGACCATTCCCTCACTTGCAAACAAGAGACGATGGTGACATTTACTTTCACAGCTCTGTTGGTAATTTGTAGTACATTGAGGCTTTGCAGGGGATGGAAGGAGTAAGAGGACCTTTTAACAGCTTTCCCGTTTCCTATTCTTTTGGGTGGGTCACACTTCTCATGGTAATGATCATTTTACTTGTTTACCTGGAAGTAGAATTACTAGGAAGAGTAATTAATGTTTTTTATCCTCTTCTATTATCCAGGAAGACGTGTTTTCTGCCTCCTCCCTATGAAAATTCTACCTCCTTACTTTCAAACATTGCAAAAGAAAGAAAACAACCTTTTTGTATTCTGTGTGTGTATATAGTTCCATCGCATGAGCACTTGAAAATTTTATTTGCTTTTCCACAATATTTCTTAGTGTTTGGTTATAGTAGACAATCTTGCTCATAAAATGTAGGAGCAACAAGCAGACACTCCCCAAACCTGTCCTGGATCCTGTGGGACCTTCTCAGTATTTAAAGGAGAAGTAGGGATAAAGCTCTTTTGGCCCAACTTCTTCTCTGGTTTACAGGAGTGCACTTTGTTCTGAAATTCCGTAACCCGTTTTCAGCTGACAGCGAGCTAAAGTCCGCTGTCAGCTGACATCACTGTGCTGGTCTAGGCTCTGGAGAGATACCGACTTTTTCAGTCAGGATCCATCCCGATGCCTGGACCAGCCTCTCAGCAACTGCTGAGAGTGTGAACCAGCCCCTACCACAGCCTGGCACTGAAGTGAGCACTGGAGGGGCAAAGCATAGAGCGGGAGACTGATCGTCAGAACTGAGGAATCAGTGGTGTTTGATCTTTCAGTTCTTGGTCTTATCAGGGTGGGAGACAATACTGCATCCACCTAGGTGAGTATAATTTTTTTTATTCCTGAACTTCTCTGGTTAACAAAATCCCATGTTCCAATTAGTCCAGGACATGTCCTGGAGTAAAGCATTGGAACACAAGGTTTGCAGGCACTGTGATGTAGAGCTGTCTACTGCCCTACAGTATCTGAAAAGTTTGCGAGGTGACCTAATCAGGAAGAGGCAGAACAAGGCAACAACATCAGACAGATGTTTGAGGGGTACATTTTATTGGCAATTCGTTTTGCCACTGTCCACCAATATGTTTGGAGTTGGTTTTCGGTTACTGAAAACCAATGATTTGGTAAGGTTTTATTGCCACTGAAAAAAAATATATATATTCAATAAATCCATATACATTACTATTTTGAGTAAAATAAATGGAAAAAAAAGTCCAACTGAGAATGCTCTTGTAAGTGAAAAGGGATTTACAAGAAACAGTGCTTCACAGTGCTCTTTTCCACATATACTATGCGCCTCTTACCTGAAGGGCTGGATCTCAAGTTATAGAGATCTAACTCGCTCACACAGATATCGGCCACCAAGGATATTCCACTATCAAGGCTCCCATGAGGGTGCTCGATCCTTGTAATAGGACTGCTCCACTCTGCAGTAGCATATCTTAAATATCCTCAATGTCTGTACGGAACATCCACTGAAGGTTCCTTCAGGCATGAAGGATTATAGAAGGATAGGGGTTCATGGTGCAGTACTTTAAACCAACATTTATTAAAAGTAACTTGTGCACCCTCATGCAACGCAAACATTAGGAAGCAAACAATCAGCCATGGACCTCATCTGCAGGCTGATGCATAGTGACATCAAAGAATTAGGCTCCACCGTGATTGGTAGGGTGGGGGGAACCATCTGTGTTAGAGCCCCTGCTATATTGGCCTTTGTAATCAGGGTCATATCAATCCGGTAAGAGGCTTCACAATTGGGTGATGATGGTGGTTCCTCTATCAATCACAGAAGAGTTGAGCATTTTTTGGACACTATCTTTACATTGGCCTTGCCTTATGGATATGGACTTTATCTGACACATGTTTAGCGCTACACCTCTTTTTACATCTACTACATAGACATCACAGTTTGCTGTGTATGGGGTTGTGTATTTCCAAACCAGTCAGGCTGCCCAGGCTGACCCGTGTCCACAGCACCTCAAATAGGCACATGAGCATCAGAAATGGACCACAGAGCAGTGGAAGAAGGTGAACTGGTCTGATGAATCACATTTTCTTTTACATCATGTGAATGACCTGGTCCATGTGTGTCGCTTACCTGGAGAAGAGATGGCACCAGAATGCAGTATTTGAAGAAGGCAAGCCGGCAGAGGCAGTGTGATGACTTGGGCAATGTTCTGCTGGGAAACCTTGGGTCCCGCCCTTTATGTGGCAGTTACTTTACACGTACCACCTACATACCTAAACATTGTTGCTAACCAGGTACAACCCCCCAATGGAAACAATATTCCCTTATAGCAGGAGCCTCCAGCAGAATAATGAGCCCTGCCACATTCCAAAAATGGTTCAAAAATGTTTTTTAGGAACACGACGGTGAGTTTGAGGTGTTAACTTGGCCTCAAAATGTCAATCTAATCAAGCATCTGTGGGATGAGCTGGAAAACCAAGTCCAATCCTCACATCTTATAGGACTTAAAGGATCTACTACTGATGGCTTGGTGTCAGATACCACAGCATACCATAGAGTCCTAGCCTTAATGAGTTCAATACCCGAGTTCATGCCTCAATGAGTCAGGGCTGCTTTGGTGGCAAAAGGGGGACCTACTCATTATTGGGCAGGTGGTCATAACGTACGTGATGGCTGATCAGCATATAGGATACCTTGATGGGCACATTAGATGTTCTCTATGAAACAGTTTTTATTCTTCCCTGTACAAAGCGTAGTAATTCCAAATTAGAGAGCGCTACCTGTTTTATGGCACTACAAGTTTAAGCATGCCTGCTGGGCCTTCTAGTTCTACACGCATTTATGTAGTGTAACAACCACTATCTCAACCTGCAAGTTTCAGAGCCTCCTTAAAATATATGTATAGCCATTGTTGTGTTTTTTTTTTTTTCTTCAGAAAGTGTAAGTAGACCTTGTATGTGTAAAGCCCCGTACAGACGTACCGATCATCGGCCGTCTTTTGTCCATGGCTGTGTTGTCTGTTGAAAAGTGCAAAAGACTGCACACAAATTTTGTCGGCCAACAACAGCCAACTGCAGAAGTGATGTCATGTGATGGTTAACTTTCCGTGTGTTTTTTCTTCTCTGAGCATGCCCAGTCTTGCAAATCTGCTGATTGTCGGCCGAATTCTGTACTGACTGGCGAACAATCGGCCGTTCTGTTGTCGGCGTACAAAAGTTTTAATGCCTGCATGACAGATTCTGTTCGGCCGAAAATGCGCTGTCGGAAGCATCATACTAACAAGCCGACAATCGACCGATCGTTCGGCGGCCGAATATTTGCAGGCCAACAATCGGTACGTGTGTACGGGGCTTAACAGGCTTTGATTTTGTCAATTTAACATGCATACAAGGCACAAATGCTAGGCCTTGTTGTTTTATATATTTATATATCTCTATAGTGTAGCAGTGAGTAGGCCACAAACACTGAATTTAATACATTGCTGATCCAAAATATTTTATTTTATTTTTTAGGCTGTATAAATATCATTCCTTTTAGCAGATCTTGGAGACCCAGTCCTACAGCCTTTCATGTAACAATCGCTGCATCAACAGCCAGGTGTTTCAGTACCTCCATGAGACACTAATCGGTGTTTTATTTCTTATTTTTTTTTTTTTTATTTCCATTAATTTATTGTTACAAAGACAATGGAGAAGAAATCTCTTTCGAGTGGGGGGGGAATTCCCCTTTTCAACAATTGTCACCCATACAGGTGACCCTACTGGAAGCTTTCCTTACATGCTCTGCTCCAGCAACAACTACAATATTGTAGCTTTCCTTTTACTACAGTAAAGCCCCGTACACACAATCAGATTATCGAACAATCTGCCGTCCGTTTTTTTGTGGCATGCTAGTCTGATGTGGAAAGTGAAGAGGTTATTTTCATACGAAAATTCCCGTACGAGAGAATTCTACTTCAGAAGTGATGTCATGTGTTGGATTGTTTTGTATGGGTTCTTCCGTCTCTGAGCATGCCTAGTCTTGCTCTTAAGATTTATTTATTTATTTTTTTCCGTCGAAAATCTGTACTAATGAGACGAAAATCGGACGTTGTTTTGACAGACGACAAAAAATGTATAGCCTGCACATCAGGATTTTGTCAGCCGAAAAGGCGGAGTCAGCTGTCCAAAGCACCATACTAACAAACCTGAATATCGGCAGATCAGTTGTCCTGGTCACAGTCACAAGGACAAAGGTGAATCTCACAACAAAGGCCCCAGACAGCAATAGAAAATTGAGTGGAATTTCAACATTTTCACATTCTACTCTTTTTTGTAGTTATTAAAAAAAAAAAAAAAAAAACTGCAGTAAATGGCAAATTATTTAAAAATCATACAATGTGATTTTCTATGTTTTTGTTTTTAGGTTCCGTCTCTTACAGTTGAAGAGTACCTATGATAATTATAGACCTCTACATGCAAAAATCGACAAAAAAGTATCAAATACTTGTTCTCCCCCCCTGTATGTGTGCAAAAGCGCTGCGTAAATTGATGGCGCTAAACAAGTACCTGAAATAATTACACACTCTTGGCTACAGAGTCAGTCAAAGCCCTGTTTACAAAGTACTTTTTCTTGGTGTGCAGTATATAGGTTTCATTTCTTATTCAACTGATGGGTCAGAAATGTAACAAAACACTTTTCAAGTCGGATACCGTAGTCCAATTGGATAATATAAAGTCCATCCATGGGTTAAAGCATATAGAATAATTCATCCAGTAAGGGCAAGCTTCTTACAAGTAGCAGAAGCTGGCTCCAATATATGAAAACAGAAGGGAGAAAAGAGAAGCGCCTCTAAGTGTAGACACTAATTTTTCTGCACAGCAGTAAATAACTCACATTTTTTTGGGGTGGGGGGAATGATCAAGCCCATCTAAGGCCTCATGCACACAGGGCGTTAGAAAAAAAAAAAAAAAAACACACGAGCTGCAAAACCAGTACAGAGACCAGGGAAAAAAAAACACTGTAAAAATACGCTTTTAGAAGCGTTTTGCATTAACATCAATGCGTGTTTAGCAGCGTTTCCCTGTACTCCTTCTTGTATTTTCAACTCCCATATCCAATTATTACAGCTTAAAAACACCTGATGCGAACTAATGCTGTATAAAGTGTTAACGCGCTTAGCTGCGTCAGACTTTTTACAACTGTAATGCTGCTACTCCAGAACCCACATTTTTTTTGCAACTTATGCCCCGTACACACGTGCAGATTATCTGAAGACTTTTGTCTTCAGATTTACCTTTTCTATGTAGTGCAAGGGCCTGCCGGATTGCATACAAATTGAAAGTGTTTAGGTTTGACCTCATATTATATGGTTTTGGTAAGTCTACAGACAAAAGTCTTCAGATAATCTGCACGTGTGTACGGGGCATTAAAAACACCTATGCCACTTACAACTCCTAAAAGCCGGTGTGTGCATGGACACATGGAATAACATGGCATTTTTAAGCTGCAATAAGGCCCCTTTTACACACTCTGTCCGTCGGACGGAGTCCGTTTTGCTCAGCAGGGGATTGATCCACGGATTCCCCGCTGAGCAGGATGACAGCTGTTCTCCGTGCTGTGTGTGGAGACACAGCTGTCAGTTCCCAATGCATCTCTACGGGGGAAATCGGATGGGAACGGACCGTCAGTGCGTTCTCATCCGATCCGCTGGACGGATGGAAAATAGATTTGACGGATCAGATGTCAGCGCACATGTCGCCGCTGACATCCAATGCCCCATAGGGATGCATGAGGGGACCGGTTAGATCCGCCAAACAATGGAAATGCGGATCTGAACGGTCCACCTGTGTGAAAGAGCCCTAAGACCACCTGATGCACCTAGGAGCAGCTGTAAACACATCCAGTGTGCAGGAGGCCTAGGTAATTCTGGTGACTGGTTATCTCATGGTGTGTGGAAGCCGCTGCTTTGTTAGAAGCCAGCCAAGGGATGTCCATATGCTGGAGTAGAGGCTTGGAGCACTCGTGGCCCGCAGGACCAAGATGTCACCAAGATACTTGCAACACGTTTCCGAGCATGCGCACTGTGTATAGTATGGCAGCCAAACTCCTTTTAAGAATTTCCTCTTTTCTTTTAAAGCAGATAATGCATGGTATTTTTATAAAAGGAAAATATATATATATATTCATTCTTTGACCATATATCACAGTAAAAATAATTAAAAAAAAACAATTCTGACTGACAATTTCCCACAAACTCCAGCTTCAAAGAGCTTGCCTAGGTGAAATGGCTTAGGACCTGTAATTAGGACTTGGAATGTTGTTGAGGTCCCCAAAAGCTACAAGATGCTTCTGGACAGTGCTAGAGCAATTTTTACCACAATTTTTGACTTTGGGCTTGGCCAGCCTGGGAGCACTAGTGTCCCCCCTCCCCCCCCTTGCCTACAGAAAGCTGGGTATAAAGTTACTTATCCTGTAATGTTATTTCATTTAACAGTGCACTGTAACTGGGTATACTAAGTGGATCTTGCATTTTGATGCAAGGTCTGCTTTAACTAAAGTCTTTTATTTTAACAGAAAAAAAAAAACCCACAAACATGCCCTATGTAATGGTTTTGCACAGAGCAGCCCAGATCCTCTTCTCAGTTCGTTGATGTTCCCAACCCCTCCCCCATTGAGTGCCCCCACAGCAAGCAGCTTTCTATGGGGGCACCTGAGCCAAGCCACAGCTCCCTGGGTCAGGTCATTGGCTGAAAAACAAATTCTGGATAAGAAGAGCTCACCCTGCGCTAGCCACCAATTCATCAAAACAAAAAACTGCCGCTGCTGCTCATCACTTCATGAAAAACGATTAGAAACAAAATCACAGCACTATAGACAGTACATGATTTCCAATATACCTTGATAACTTGTGAATAAGTGCAAAATACAACCCAAAGTGGGAATACAATTGGCTTGTGATAAATTATTATATAGAAATAATATACCTAGTGCTGAAAAACTTCCAGGAGGTGGAGCGCAAGCAGAAGTTGCGGTGGAATGCACGCCACTATTCACAGAAGGGACGTGAAGGGGTAGGCTGTGACAGCTACACTTGAAACTAAAAGCGTATGATGCTATTTATGAGCGTTTTTTCTTATTAACAATGTGAGTGTACATCTAGATGATATTTAGAAATAAAATGTTTTTGAATGTATTAAACTATCCTGGGCTTTCTTATCGGTCTTCCCATATCGAGGAGAGAGTGTACCATTACAAAGGGGGGTCCTCGTCTACAGCAACAGTCTCTATCTGCAGTACCAATACCAAGCCCTTGTGGCCCCTAGGCTGTACAGCCTAGGGCAGTGATGGCAAACCTTGGCACCCCAGATGTTTTGGAACTACATCTGCCATGATGCTCATGCACTCTGCAGTTTAACTGAGCATCATGGGAAATGTAGCCAAGGTTCCCCATCACTGGCCTAGGGGGTCCACATTTTTTGGTAAGTGGATTCACGATTGGGGAGGAGTGACACACAGGATTCACGCAAAGTCACTTGGATGTTATTATTTGAGCACCAGTCACAAAGAATCACTAGACACTTATTTACTATATTTAATTGGAAACTATAGTTATTTCCGTTGGACTTATTATATATTGGACATTTTTGTGTGTTTTTTTTTCACCGTCACTTTAAACCAATTTTTTAGTGAAGGTATATATTACATTTTTTCAGCACTGGGTATCTTATTTCTATATAATAATATTAATTTATCACAAGTCACATATATTCCCACATTGGGTTGTATTTTGCACTTATTCACAAGTTATCAAGGTATATTTGAAATCATGTGTCTATAGCGCTGTGGTTTTGTTTCAAACAGTTCATTGGCTGGCTGACAGCAGCAGGAGCCAATGACACTGCGCTGCTGTCTCAGCCAATGAGGAGGGCAGTCCCAGGCAGCCGAGACACTCTTGCAAAATCACTAGATCTAGACTGACCTTGGGGGAGGGAGCTGCACACAGAAGGCTTTTTGCCTTCATACATAGAATGCATGAAGATAAAAAAAAACCCTGCCTTACAACCCCCTTAAAGTGAAATCCGAACACTAAAATTTAACTTTCTTCCTCTAGCACCACCCCCCAGCCCTCCCCCGGGCACTATTCCTCTCACTGACAACAATGGAGCACTATTCCTCTCACTGACACCACCAATGGGGCACTATTCCTCTCACCGACACCACCAATGGGGCACTATTCCTCTCACCGACACCACCAATGGGGCACTATTCCTCTCACCGACACCACCAATGGGACACTATTCCTCTCACCGACACCACCAATGGGGCACTATTCCTCTCACTGACACCACCAATGGGGCACTATTCCTCTCACTGACACCACCAATGGGGCACTATTCCTCTCACTGACACGCATAATGGACAATACTGCACACACCCACACCAAAGATGCATTTACTCCCACTGATGGCAGGACTATTTCTACTTACAATGGCCAGTCTAGGCTCCCCAAATGTCTAAAGGACAGAGTACCCCTGGATTTAGGGCCTACCTAAACAAACCAATATGCATCCAGTAAGCTCTTGCCACATTTTCATGCTAGAGTTATGGGAGAACTGCTGGAAGACTTGCAATAGATAACTAGCATGACCAGCTTTACTATTAACCCCTTCACACCTAAAAGGGAAAAAAGCATTAATGCCTAAACACAAGTTTGCAATTGTGACATGTTATTAAAACGGTACGTATCACCATAATTCATTGGTGGATTATACCTTGTTTTTTTCCAGGACAAATTGGGCTTTCATATGGTGGTAAATGGTAACATAGCTCCTCCTTTATTTATTATTTTTTTTAGCTGTATATTTCTCGTTACTACCACTAAAGAACAACCCAAAATAAAATGCTCCTGCTCTGGACAAATCGCAGTGATTTCACAGATGTGTATGTTAGTTGTATGTACCCAGCAGTACAGCCCAAAACAATAGTGCACATTTTGTTTAACACTGATACGAATTAAAAAAAAAAAAAAAAAAAAAAAAAATGCTTTTTAAAATAAATTTTTTTTTTCTTATCGTTTTTTTCCCAATGCAAGGAAAGAGGAAGATACCATGGGATTGATTTACTAAAGGAAAATTGACTGCAGTTGCTCCAGAGATTAGCAAATTAGGTAAAACCTCACTTTGCAAAAAACTGGATTTTTGTCTTGCCGTAAAATAATTCTATAAAGTTAAATTGACAGACACAGCTCCATGTCTTCTAGACCATTGGACTTTACGCTGCTCTCTCTAGGAGTAGGCGGAAACCTTTTTGGTTATGGCCCTGAGGCAGTCCCAGAGGGTATACAGTGGGTAAGGAAAGTATTCAGACCCCCTTAAATTTTTCACTCTTTGTTATATTGCAGCCATTTGCTAAAATCATTTAAGTTAATTCTTCTTCCTCATGAATGTACACATAGCACCCCATACTGACAGAAAAACACAGAATTGTTGACATTGTTGCAGATTTATTAAAAAAGAAAAACTGAAATATCACATGGTCCTAAGTATTCAGACCCTTTGCTCAGTATTTAGTAGAAGCCCCCTTTTGATCTAATACAGCCAGGAGTCTTTTTGGGAAAGATGCAACAAGTCTTTCACACCTGGATTTGGGGATCCTCTGCCATTCCTCCTTGCAGATCCTCTCCAGTTCTGTCAGGTTGGATGGTAAACGTTGGTGGACAGCCATTTTTAGGTCTCTCCAGAGATGCTCAATTGGGTTTAAGTCAGGGCTCTGGCTGGGCCATTCAAAAACAGTCACGGAGTTGTTGTGAAGCCACTCCTTCGTTATTTTATCTGTGTGCTTAGGGTCATTGTCTTGTTGAAAGGTAAACCTTCGGCCCTGCAGCTGTTGCAGAATTACACATCCATGAGGCATTGTAAAACTCCAACATTCACATCTATGACTAGGCATGATGGAAATTGTAGTTCCTGAACAACTGGAGGGCCGTAGTTTGGGAATCGCTGTACTAGACCATTGGGATGTCCCAAAGCAGTGCAACATGAGGGGTGGGAAAAACACAGCAAGTAATATAATTCCCAACAAGGTTAAACATAGCCAACCAGATAAAACCAGCCAGGAACTGGAGCTCGCCACCAGGGAAAAAAAAAAACACACCCTCAAGAGGCAGGAGTCTGCAACTGCAGCCAGCAAAACTTTGCGGCCAACTGCCACATCTGAAGATGCAAGTATATCCACCTTATAAAACTTTGTGAATGTGTGTGTGTGTACAGACGACCATGTAGCCGCCTTGCACACCTGAACCACTGACCCCGGATGACGGAAGGCCCAGGAGGCACTAAGCGCCCTCGTAGAATGCGCTTTACTAGCGAAAGGCGGAACCTGACCCTTGATGGAATAGGCCTGTACCACAGTGTGCCTGATCCACTTGGAAATTGTCGCAGCAGATGCGGCCTGCCCCTTACGAGGTCCATCCATAAGAACACCAGTCACCGCCAGGGGAATCTGAATCGTCCTGACCACATCCAAGGAATGCAAAGCAATTTCATTAGGATGTTTAGGCTTAGGACATAAGGACGGCAACACAATATCTTCATTCAAACGAAACCCCAAACAACCTTCGGAAGGAACACCTGACAGGGTCGCAACACCACTTTGTCCCTATGAATCACCAGGTAAGGCGACTGACAGGACAACGCAGCCAACTCAGACACCCTCCATGCAGAAGTAATAGCAACTAAAAAGGCTACCTTCTGCGACAGTGAGCAAAGGAAGCTTGCAAATCGCTTAGGGACAACAAAGGGGCATTTTAGACGTTCCCCACTCTTGCAACAAATCTGTCAGAATAGGAGGGGGGGGGAAGGGAAACCCCTTCACCACTCTAGACAGCTTTTGAGAGCCAAAGGGAACCAATGCCACCGCTGCAGCTTTAGCTCCGCCCTCCATTTTAAAAGTCTCACGCACAGACAGAATCAGTGCTTGCACCAGCGCCTTTTCGTGCGCAACTACAGGAGTGGAGGAATCATCCTCATTATCTGAGAACTCAGGGCGGGCCCTGTCTGCGGCAGCCAGATCAGATTCTGAATCTGAGGAGACAGATTAAGCAGGGGAAGGCGGGGGTGCTTTTTACTACCCTGACACCTAAAAGCCACCTCCACCTGGGACACCGAGGACTCCAGGACCTCTTGTCAGTGCATCAATGAATGGTTGGGACCCAGAGGGCCATGCAGACTGAGAGGGGGTCAGGTGGGAAAATGTGCTCCAAAGACTCCACGAGGAAGAAGGGTACCCCACAAAAGTGCAAAACCCACACTGCTAAAAGGACACCCCCACCGCGCTGGTAACGCCACCTGGTCACCAGCCACAGAGCACCCCCCGATCCCGCAGCAGAGAGGGAGAGAACCCCACCAGACTCACCACCCCACCAGGCAGTTACTGGCAGCATCAGGATCAAAGCACTCCATGTGCATTGTCCAGAAGTCAGCACCAGGGGATATTGAGGGGCTCCCACAGCTAAAATCGCCTCCACACTAAAGGCCGCCATTGATTTAATTGCCGGACTAATGCAAAAAGGCCGCTGTGGCTATACAAACATAGCCACCAGCTTATACAGAATACAGACTACAACAAAATAAGTGGCTCAAGGCTCCCAGGGACCCAGGAGGGATCCCTGGAGCCCAGGCACGGCACAGATGAGGAAGGGGGCCGTGGCAGGAGCCCCCACAAGGTACAGCACCCCCCACAAGCCAATCACCGACAGTGCATCCCCCACAAAATCACCAGTTCCAACACCCTGTCCCAGCCCCAGGAGGTAGGTCAAACCACCATACAACCCCAAGTACAGGTGGAGGGGGGTGCCCAACGGAAAGGCAGGTAACTTGGTAGTCCAACTATCCTAGGGAAGGGCCCACATCCACCCCAAAACCCTCAGGGGTAGAGGGGGGGGGGATAGTTACTCACCATACCAAGAACCAGGCAGGAACCGCTCCAGACAGAACCCCTCGCCATCAAAAAGGGGGGCTGTTGGCCAGGAGGAACACTGCGACGGGGGCCAAAACCCAGTCCTATGTGACCTCGCAGGCCAGCCCCCTGTCCGGTGGGGCTATGTTGCGGCCGACCTAGTGCAGAGCTGTGGTCTGTGCACGCTTGCTGCCCAGACTGGGGTGACTACTGGATCTAGATTATCCAGCCCGTCACCCAGTGTGGCAGTTGATTGTAGATCTCACATGAAAAATCCAGGAGAAAAAAAATCTAACTAAAGAGAAAAAAAAATTTGCAAGGACCAGAGATCCCAGCAAGGAATTTGGTCCTTACTCCTGACTTGGCAGAAAAGTAACTATAGCGGAGAGAGAGGGAGAGTATACCACCTGGGACTGCCCATAGACTTATTCAGTAAATTTTCTGCCTAGTGTCCTACTGCTGTAGGGGGCAGTATAACCCAATGGTCAAGATGATCAGTAGATGTGTCCGTCAATGAACGAAAGAAAATGAGATATTTGTACAATCCATTTCTCAGAGTGCAACAGACAGAGCTCCATAAAATCATAACTGAGTTTTGTTGCCTCCTCCAGGAGTAGGACTAGGCAGAAGAAAGAAAGAAAAAAAAAAAAAAAAAAAAAAAGACTGGCCAAGCCAATGGGCTGTCCTCCGCTTGGTATACAACCCCCCCCCCCTTCTCTACGCTAGGTAATCAGTTTAGTAGCAAGCAGTATTAGAAGTATCAGAACCCCATAGAAGGGTGAGTACGGTGTGCGAACACAAATGGATTTCACGGTAAGTACAAAAAATCCCATTTTCTTTTGTTCGACGAATACAGCCCTCCATAAATCATAACTACTGGGATGTCCAAAAGCAGTGACCGAGCCCTGTCTGAAACATTAAAGTTTAAAGAAAAATACCCCTCAAGAGGGAACAGCCCCTCAAACAGCAGCAGGCAAAACGTTGCGGCCAAAAGAAGCATCCCCAGATGCCAAAGTATCTACCTTATAGAATTTTGTGAAGGTAAGCACCGATGTGACCGCCTTGCAAACTTGTGATATTGATGCCTGATGATGAAGGCCCAAGAAGCACTCAGCGGCCGAGTAGAATGCACCGTGACAGGGAATGGTGGAACCTCACCTTTAATGGAATAGGCCTGAGTCACCGTCTGTTTGATCCATCTGGAGATGGTAGCCGAAGAAGCGGCCAGCCCCTTTCTTGGTCCATCCGTAACCACAAAAAGCGAGTCTGACCTCCAAAAGGACCCAGTAGCTGCCAGATACACCCAAATCACACAAAACCACATTCAAGGTATGCAAAGCAAATTCCTTGGGATGAGCCGGCGTGGAAAACAAGGAAGGCAACACAATGTCCTCATTCAAATGGAAGTCAGAGACCACTTTGGGCAGGAATTATGGACAGGGACAAAGAACCACTTGCTCCATATGGACCACTAAATAGGGACTGCGACAGGATAACTCTGCCAATTCAGATACCCAGCGGGCCCAGGTAATAGCATGTCAGCACCTGGGATAATGTAAGCAAGGGAATCTCCCAAATATTATCAAATGGAGGTATCTGGAGAACCGAAAGTACTAAATTCAAATCCTATGGCGGCAAGAGAAACCGTACAGGTGGAGCCACATGTTGAACACCCTGAATGAGGGCACGAGCTAAAGAGTGCATGGCTAGGGGGGGTCGCTAAAATTGCCAGGACAGACACCTGGCCCTTGATGGTACTCCAACTTCTGATAAACGCCCTGTTGAAGAAAGGTTAAGATCCGAGCCACAGAAAAGGATCGAGGATGAGCGCCAATTGACTCACACCAAGAAATGTACACTTTCTACGTACGATGGTATAGCTTGCTGGATGACTACTTCCTCACCTTCACCATAGTAGGGATCGCTGATCCATACAGACCTCTATCCCTCAGTACCTGGCTTTCAATGGCTAAGCCATTGTAATGTAACCCACACTGTACTTTCAGTCAGTCTACGGCTTCCTCCCAGTCGTGAACATAGATAGATAGATTTTCCAGCCGCCCCCCATACAAAGCAAGCCGAGACAACTTAGCTTGTATAAGTTTTGGAACCTTCTTTATTGAACAGCTTCACACTTAATTTATACACACACACACACACACACACACACACACAAGCTCATCCCCCCTCCTGATCAAATTACCCCATTAGGTCAGGGGTTTCCTGATTACATCATATGCAGATGACATTGTATACAGAAATAGAATTAACCTGAACTAATTATCTAGCCATCTGGACAGAAATATGAGTTTAGTAACATTTAATGGGACAGACAGGCTTAACAGAATCCACATCACACCTCAATAGACAATAGGGAGAGCCTGTCTGACATTGAAGTTCAATACACATCATAATTGTAAACACAGAACCATTTGAAGCAATCCAAACCATTATCTGTCTTTCACTCCCAGTGACTGAGTGCCGTCACAGCCTTTAAAACCAGTGACTAAAGCAGGATTGTAGATCAGCCCTTGGGACAACTGGTCTTCTCCGAGAGGAAGCCCCTAAGGGACGTTTACAGCCACCAGGATGATTGGAAGATCCTCGCTCTTGATTCCTCACAGGAACTGCGGAAGAAGCCTTATCAGAGGAAGATACTGGCTTTATCGTGGCCCTTGGGACGCCTGCGGTGTGTCAAAAGGACCCCATGACCTTGTCACGAACTTCGGTATCCTCCTCTGGACCCAAGCCTGCTAAAGGAGCTGCATGTAGGACTGAGTAAACAGAACTGTCTTGAAGGTGGATGTCACCAGACTCAGAACCTATATGCAAAATGGGAGAGAACTAACTGACAGCAGCTGGTGAACCGCGGCCTGTGGTCCCTGAAGTTTGTGCAGAGGAAGCACCACCCTGGTAATAAAAATAACCAGACCTAGGTAAATCTAGTAGCTAGGCAACAAGAATTGTTAATACAAAAGTTTTTAGCATAGACACACCCCTAGGGGCTGTCCCCTCAGTCAATACCTCCCTGCACCAGCATTCCCAACTCAGTTTGGTAGCATAGCAGTAAGAGTACACAAAAACCCCAAAAGGAGGGGCGGGGGCGGCGACTGTCGGAGGACTCAGAGAAAGGAATTTTACGGTAAGATTTTACAAAAATTCAGTTTTCTCTTAAGTTCTCCGACAGTCGCCGCCCCCATCCAAGTCCTCACCAATGGGACGTCCCAAAGCAGTGTAGACATGAGGGGTGGGAGACGCAACCGTAGAAAGGCAACGCAGTACCCACATCAGAGAAAGGAACCTTACCACAGTAAGAGAACCAACCGGGCAACAGGAAAACGTGCCCAACAGGAGCAACAACCCAGGAAAACAAGTAACTCAGGGGTAAAATACCCCAATAACCAAGGGCCCACAAAAACAACGGTCCCTAAAAAACTGCCGCACTGAGAACCTTACGGCCAAAGGAGGCATCAGCCGATGCCTGAACATCCACCTTATAGAATTTTGAGAAGGTGTGAACGGACGACCAAGTCACCGCCTTACACACCTGGGCCACAGAAGCCTGATGACGGTAAGCCCAAGACGTACTCAAAGATCTGGTGGAGTGCGCCTTCACAGGGAAGGGGGGAACCTTCCCCTTCAAGGCATAGGCTTGTTCAATGATCTGTCTGATCCATTTAGCGATGGTCGCAGCCGACGCCGCCATGCCCTTCCGAGGTCCCTCAGGAAGGACAAAGAGGGAATCAGACTTGCGAAAAGATTCAGTGGACGACAGGTAAACCCTGATCGCCCGGACAACATCCAAGGAATGCAAGGCAACCTCCTTCGGATGTTTAGGCTTCGCGCAGAGCGAAGGCAAGACAATGTCTTCATTTAGGTGAAATTCCGAGATCCTTTTCGGAAGAAAAGATGGGTTAGGTCGCAGGACCACCAGGTAGGGAGAGTTGCAGGACAAAGCCGCCAGCTCCGACACCCTGCGAGCCGAAGTGATCGCCACCAAGAAGGCAACCTTCTTGGACAACAGAGACAACGAGATCTCTGATCTTCTCAAAAGGGAGCCTGCTGTAACACGGACAGAACCAAGTTCAAGTCCCATGGAGGCAAAGGTTCCCTCCTAGGAGGGGCCAAATGTCGCACCCCCTGAACAAAGGTGCTAACCAATGAATTAGACGCCACAGGGCGTTGAAAGAGAACGGCCAGCGCAGAAATCTGACCCTTAATCGTGGCCAACGCCGGTCCACTCCCGTTTGAAGGAAAGCCAACACTCTCGACACCGAGTATGAGCGAGGGGAATACCCCCTGGACTCACACCAAGCAAAATACGCTTTCCAAGTACGGTAGTAAATCTTTCCCGAAGAGGCTTTCCTAGCCTTGATCAAAGTGGGAATGAACTCAGGGGAGAGACCTCTATCCTTCAGGACCTGGCTTTCAACAGCCAGGCCATTAAAGCCAGCGACTGTAAAGCAGGATGGAATATCGGCCCTTGAGACAGGAGGTCTTCTCGAAGCGGCAGACGCCACGGAGCGTCGACTGCCAGATTCACGAGGTCTGCGTACCAAGACCGGCGAGGCCAGTCCGGTGCCACCAGAATCACTGTGTGCGGTTCCGAGGCTAACCTGCGAAGAAGCCTGGACAGTAGTTGAATCGGTGGAAAGGCATACATCAGACAATACTGATGCCAGGGCGCCACTAACGCGTCTGAGGCGTCTGCCCGAGGATTGCGCGTCCTTGCCACGAACCTTTCCACCTTGTTGTTCAGACGAGACGCGAACAGGTCCACATCCGGGGAACCCCACTTCGCGCACAACATCTGGAAGACATCCGGGTGAAGGGACCATTCTCCCTGGTCCAGGGTCTGGCGACTCAGATAATCCGCCTGCCAGTTCTCCACCCCCGGAATGTGAACTGCCGTTATCGCCGGGACGTGCGTCTCGGCCCAAGACAGAATGTCGGCTACTTCCCGAGCCGCTCGGGCACTCCTGGTGCCCCCTTGATGGTTGATGTAGGCCACCACGGTGGCATTGTCCGTCTGAACCCGAACTGGACGGCCCCGAAGCCGGTCCGTCCATCTCAGAAGGCTAAGTTTTATCGCCCTCAATTCCAGAATGTTGATCGGAAGGGAGGACTCCTCCCCCGACCAAGTTCCCTGGGCGGACAGAACGCCCAGAACACCACCCCAGCCCGACAGACTGGCATCCGTGGTGAGCACCGTCCACGATAATGGACGAAAAGACTTGCCCCCCGACACCGCCAGGGACTGGAGCCACCACAGAAGATCCCGTCTGGTGCTGTGGCTCAACGAGATCCGCAGATCCAGGGATTGCAGCCGCCCGTCCCACCCGGCAAGAATCTCCGCTTGGAGACCCCGCGTGTGAAACTGGGCAAAAGGGATCGCCTCGAAGGCCGAGACCATCAACCCCAGACATCGCATGCATGTCCGGAGAGACGAGTGCCGGTTGTCCCTGAGGGACCCGACCTCGTCCTGAAGAGTCCGAAGCTTGTCTTCCGGCAGGAAGACCTTCGCTTGGACAGAGTCCAGAATCATGCCCAGGTAGGGAAGACGAACCGAAGGACACAGAGTCGACTTCGGAATGTTTATAGTCCAACCGAACTCCTGCAGTGTCCGCATCGTGGTGGACAGGTAGGTCACCAGGCTCTGACTGGCGCTTGACCTTATCAGGATATCGTCCAGATACCCCAAGACAGCAATGCCCTGTGCTCGCAACAGGGCCAGAACCGGCGCCAGCACTTTGGTAAAAACCCGTGGAGCCGAAGCGAGACCGAAAGGTAACGCCACAAATTGGTAGTGATCCTCCGCAATGGCGAATCGAAGGTACCTCTGGTGACCCTCGAAAATGGGGATGTGAAGGTACGCATCCTTCAGATCGATGGAGGCCATGAATTCCCCCGGACTCAGGGCAGCCACCACTGAGCGCAGGGATTCCATGCGGAACTTGCGAACCCGCACAAAGCGGTTCAGAGCTTTCAAGTCCAGAATCGGACGCACCTTGCCCTCCTTTCTGGGCACAGTGAACAGATTGGAGTAAAACCCCCGAAATCTGTCCTGATGAGGCACCGGGACCACCACCCCCTGGGCCCGCAGGTCCCGCACCGCCAGGTGCAGATCCTGCAAGCGCTCCGGAGACAGCTGAAGATTTGAGGGAAAGAATCTGCCCGCCGGCCGAGAGAGAAATTCGATCTTGTAACCAGATCGAACGATTTCCTGAACGCACCTGTCCCGAACGCGGGCCAGCCAAGGTTGTAGGAAACCGCGTAGACGTCCCCCCACCCCAGCAACTGGTGAGGGCGCCCCTTCAGGTGGAAGTGGTATGGGAAGTTGAACCGGACTGGCCGGACTTCTGCTTCCCCGCCCACGGCTTCTTCTGGGAGCCTTGGCCTTTGAAAGGCTTGCCCTTGGACTGTGACCGAAAGGCACGAAAGGACCCCTGAGAGGGCCTAGACGAGGAATTCCGTTTACCACGGAAAGACTTATGCTTGTGGGACCGGGGCAGGAGAGTACTCTTGCCCCCCGTAACCCCTTTTATCAGAGTATCCAAAGCCTCGCCAAAAAGGCGAGATCCCGCGTAGGGAAAATCCGCCAGCGTCTTGCGAGAAGATTGGCCAACCGACCAATTCTTCAGCCAAATCAGACGACGGTTCAGTATCGCCACGCTGGACAGGAGCGCAGCCAAGGGAGCTAAATTCAAGTCCGCATCGCACAAGTACATGACACCCTGATGGATCTAGTCCACCATAGCCAACGTGGTAGGCGAAGCTGAATCAGCCACCAAGGTGCGCCTGAGCATCTTTGTCCAATCTGCAACAGCCTGTGCCGCCATAATGGAAGCAAAAATAGGCTTCAGCATAGAACCAGCCACCATATAGGCATGACGGGCAAGAGACTCCATTCTGTCCGTAGGGTCCCGGAAAACCGGGGTATCCTCAGAAGGCACCGCAGTAGCCTTGTTCAAAATGGCCACCGCGTGAACCACCTGAGGCGCCACACACCAACGCTCATCGGTGGAGGGCGCAAACGGATAAAGCAGTTTAAACTTATTTGGCACAGTAAAGGGCTTCTTTAAATTGCGCCACTGTTCATTAACCGTATGGTGAAATTCAGCAGGACAGGGAAAAACCTGCGCTGACTTGCGAGTCCTCTGCGTTCCAAAAGAGGACACCCTAGCAGGAGGAGGAGTAGGCTCATCCTCCAGGTGCAAGGTATCCTGTATGGAAGCAATCAGCTCATTCATGAGTGCAAGCTCTTCAGGCGAGCCAGGGGGAGAAACATCAACCCCCTCCACCTCTGCCTCCCCCTCGGACCCCAGAAGGTCCAAAGATGAGCGGGACCCCGAGAAGGGTACGCCAGCCACATCGCCCTCTGAATCAGAGGAAACGGACACCCTGGCCCTTTTTGCGGATCGTTCAGCCATCAGCATCTGCACCTGAGACACTAAGGAAGCCACTACAGCGGTCAGATCGGCCCCCTCGTGGGGTGAAGCAGCCCCCTGGTCCCCCACCAGGGCGGGGGGAAACTTGCTATCCTGAGAATCCATGCCCCAGCACAGATAAGTAATAAAAAGGTACTGGCCCTTTAATACCACGGCGAGCGCAGCCCACCGCACACTGCTGTATGCACCGACCCCACAGGGATAGATAAACACTGAGCAAGGAATGACAGGACAAGAAGGCAAAAACCTGGAGAGAGCACAACAGACTGCTGCCACCGATCGCTGTTCCCAGAGAAAGAGGAAGTGATGCAATGCTGGCTGACTGCTATAGCCTATGAAGGCTCCGGCAAAATGTCCGCTCGGCTGGGGGAGAAGGCTACAGTAAAATGGCGCCGACATGTGCTCGGACGAGCACCGCCCACCAAAATGGCGGCGAATGGCACTGCACAGGGACAGGGCCGGTCACAGTATTCAGGCAAAGAAAATGGCGGATCGCTGCAGCGACCGCCGCACACACACACACACGTCTGCACACAAACTGCACCCAGAGCATATTTCACAGCAGAGCAGGATGGCCCCCCCTCGCAGTCCACAGGCAGTGCAGCCGCACAGGGATCTGACAGGGAGCCCGCAGTTAGACATGGGGGGTACTACACAGACTGACACCCATACAGAAGGTCCCCACACAGAAGGTGCTTACCATACCAGATGGCGTGGGGAGCCGTCTCCAGCGGCAAACCGCTATCAAGGCAGACAGGGAGTGCCGCAGCCAGGACGCTTGTGGACCGCAGCCATGGCGTCCAGTGAGGTGGCCACCTCACAGGCAGTATCCCTGCAGCGAACAGGGATGGGTCGTTCAATGTGCCAGGGTAAAACCTAAGCTGAACGCTCGATGGCAGGCTGGGGATCCATCTGGCTCTCAGCCCTGGGATCCAGGGCGGCCAGTCCGAGACCCAGCTCCGCATGACGATTCTTCATTTGAAGATCCCTAAACTAAGGCTGACAAAATAACAGCTAGTAAAGACAAGAGAAAAAACACTTGAAAATAAAATCAAATAAAGGGTAGAAGGCTGAGACTGAGCCCCAGCACAGGAAAGCCAGCTACTCCTAAGCTAGGCAAGATCAAACTGAGTTGGGAATGCTGGTGCAGGGAGGTATTGACTGAGGGGACAGCCCCTAGGGGTGTGTCTATGCTAAAAGCTTTTGTATTAACAATTCTTGTTGCCTAGCTACTCCTACGGAACAAAGGTCAATACCCATTGGTGAGGACTTAGATGGGGGCGGCAACTGTCGGAGGACGCAAGAGAAAAAAAGATTTTGCTGATCTCGATGGTCACCAAAGAAGTTCACGGGGACAGAAACCAGCGAAGATGTCCCCCCACCCCAATAATGGATTTGGGCAGATCTTCATGCTGAAGGTGTCTTGTCTGCTGGCCCAGGGAAGCTAGCTCTAGGCTTACCAGACCAATGTTGCTTGGAACCTCCCAGGGAAGATTTAAAAAGATACATTTCCCTTATTCTCTGTCCAAGAAGCACAAAATCATTTTCTATGGGCTGAGACGGAGGGCCCCAATCTGTGGTGAGGCTCCTTCCCTTTCCTTGACTGTGGCAGGCAGGTACTCTTCCCCCAGTGATACTCTTAATGATATCATCCAGTGTAGCCCCAACAAGTGATCGCCTTGAAAGGGCAGATCAATGAGAGCTTTCTTAGGAGGCTTGGTCTGCGGACCAATTCTAAAGCCATAAAAAAACACACCTAAATCTATTGCAAAAATGGACAGGACTAAATTCAGGTCCCAAGGAGGCAAAGGCGCTCTCTGAGGAGCCAGATGATGCACCCTTGAATAAAGGTGCGTATCAATGACGCCAAAGAGCGCTGGAAAAGGATTGCAAAATAAGCCTTCCAAGTACGGTAATAAATCTTACTGGACGAGGCCTTCCTAGCCTTGAGGGTAGGAATGACCACTGACGAGAGACCCCGATCTCTCAGGACCTGGCTTTCAACAGCCACGCCGTTAAAGTCAGCGACTGTAAAGCAGGATGGAAGATCGGCCCCTGAGACAGCAGATCGTCTTGTAACGGGAGCCGCCAGGGAGGCTCGACGACCAGTTGCATGACGTCTGCATACCAAGACCGGCGCGGCCAGTCCGGGGCCACCAGAATCACCAACTTCGGTTCCGAGACCAATCTGCGAAGGAACCTGGACAACAACTGAATCGGGGGAAGGCATAAATCAGTCGATCCGATTCCAAGGCACCACCAGCGCATCCGAGGAGTCTGCCAGGAGGATCGCGCGTTCTTGCCACAAACCTTCCCACCTTGTTGTTTAGATGAGACGCGAACAGATCCACATCCAGGGACCCCCAACACGCACACATCTGAAAACGCCTCTGGGTGTAAGGACCATTCCCCCTGATCCAGGGTCTGGCGGCTCAGATAATCTGCCTGCCAGTTCTCCACACCTGGAATGTGAACTGCCGTAATCGCCAGGACCTGCGTCTCGGCCCAAGACAGAATTTTGGTCACTTCCTGGGCCGCCTGGGCACTCCTGGTGCCCCCTTGGTGATTGATGTAAGCCACCGCAGTCGCATTGTCCGTCTGCACACGCACAGGGCAGCCCCGAAGATGATCCGACCAACGGAGCAAGCATAGTCTTATCGCTCGCAGTTCCAAGATATTTAATCGGCAGGGAGGACTCCTCCACCGACCAAGTGCCCTGGGCAGACAGAGTGCCCAGAACGCCACCCCAGCCCGACAAGCTGGCGTACATGGTGATCACTGTCCACAACGATGGCCAGAAGGAATTCCCCCCCGTCAGAGCCAGAGACTGGAGCCACCACAGAACATCCTCTCTGACTTGGGGACTTAAAAGATATCCTCCGTTCCAAGGAATGAGGATACCGGTCCCACCTGGCCAGGATCTCCGCTTGGAGAGATCGTGTATGGAACTGTGCAAACGGTATCACCTCGAAGGCTGACCCCATCAATCCCAGGGATCGCATGCAGGTCCTGAGTGATGAGGATTCGTTGTCCCTGAGGGACCGGACCTCGTTCTGTAGAGTCCGGAGTTGGTCCTCCGGCAGAAAAACTTTTGCATGAGCGGAGTCCAGGACCATCCCCAAGTAAGGGAGACGAACAGAAGGGGACAATGTCGACATCTGAAAGTTGATGGTCCACCCGAACTCCTGGAGCGTCTGAACCGTGGTTGACAGATCGTGCAACAGAATGGGACTGGAACAGGAGATCGTCCAGATAACCCAGGATCGCAATCCCCTGCGCCCACAACAGGGCCAGGACAGGAGCCAACACTTTGGTAAACACCCTTGGAGCCGAAGCGAGACCGAAGGGCAACGCCACAAACTGATAGTGCTCCTCAGTGATTGCGAACCGGAGGTACCTCTGATGACCCTCGAATATGGGGATGTGTAGATACGCATCCTTGAGGTCGATTGACGCTAGGAAATCTCCCGGGCTCAGAGAGGCTATTACTGAATGAAGGGATTCTATACGGAATCTTTGAACCCGCGCGAAGCGGTTCAGAGATTTCAAGTCCAGAATCAGACGTACCTTGCCCTTCTTTCTGGGCACTTTACAGATTTGAGTAAAACCCCCAAAATCTGTCCCGATGAGGCACCGGGACGATCACCCCCTGGGCGGTGAGATCCTGAACCGCCCGTTGAAGATCTTGTAAACGATCTGGGGTCAAATGAAGATTTATGGGAAAGAACCTGTCCGCAATAGGAATTCGATCTTGTACCCCGATCGAATAAGTTCCTGAACCCACCTGTCCTGAATCCGGAACATCAAAGGTTCGGGAAAACCACGCAGACGTCCCCCCACAGCTGAAACGTGTGAGGGCGCCCCTTCAGGTCGAGGCAGACTGGGCTGCCGTGCCAGCATGGGTGGCTTTTGACTTGCCCGCCCAAGGCTTCTTCTGGCCACCAGCACCTTGAAGGCACGAAAGGACCCCTGATTAGGTTTAAAGGAAGGGCCCCGTTTACCGCGGAAGAACTTAAACTTGGGTGCTTGAGGCAGCAGAGTGCTTTTGCCCCCAGTGACCCCCTTAACCAACTCGTCCAGGGAGTCCCCAAAAAGGCGATTCCCTGCATAAGGGATGTCAGACACAGTCTTCCTGGATGTCTGGTCAGCCGACCAGCTCTTCAGCCATACCATACGACGGATTATCACTGCGACAGCAGATAGTCATGAGACTAAAGGGGCCTCATCCAAGGCCGCGTCACACAGGTATAGAACAGCCTGAATAATTTGGTCCACCATCTCCAAAGTAGCTGGAGGGGCAGAATCAGCCACAAGGGTGCGTCTGAGCACCTTAGCCCACTCTACCACAGCCTGAGAGACCATCACAGAGGCGAAAATAGGTTTCATCAACGAACCTGCCACCATATAGGAGTGACGAGTAAGAGACTCCACCCGCCTATCCATAGGGTCCCTAAACACCGGAGAATCATCTGCGGGCATTAGAGTGGCTTTGTTCAACCTGGACACAGTGTGATCCACCTTAGGGGCCACAGTCCAGCGCGAATCCGTTGGAGACGCAAAGGGATAACGGTACTGAAACCGCTTTGGCACCACAAAATTGCGCTTCAAATTGTGCCACCATTTGTTCACCGTTTCGTGAAACTCAGCGGGACAAGGAAACACTTGTGCCGTTTTCTGGGTTCTGCGGGTCCCAAAAGAAGACTGCTTACCCGGTGGGTGGGGCTCGTCCTCTAAATGTAGTGTATCCTTAACAGAACTAATAAGCGCAGACATAGCCACGCGTTCTCTGGCCGTCCCTGGGGGGGGGGGGGGGGGTTAGGCTGGGGGGAGTCGTCCCCCTCATCCTCCGCCTCCCCTTCCGACTGAGACCCTTCAGGGGGTACACTGTCCATGGCAACCATATCTAGCTATGAATCAGAAGAATGAGAAAGCCTAGGCCATTTCTTAGATGCCCGCTCAGACATCAACAGATCCACTTTGGAAGCTAAAGTCGCAAGTGCAGCAGTAAGGGAGCCCATCGCAGAGGATTCAGGCGTACCTGAGCCCTCCACCAGAGCTGGGGGGGAATTTGCTGTCCAGGGACGCCATAAAAATTTTTTGACGCTGGCCCTTTAAATCCGCGACAGCGGCGAATCCCACCGCAATGAGGACTAGCCTGAGATACCACACAATGAGGAAATTAACTGACAGCAAAGGAATATCCCCTGAAAAACAGCAGAAAAGCCCCCCAGAAGTGTAGCTGTACAATTACCACGCTTGCAGCTCGATCCGACTGTGTGAAGACATGAAGGGGATAACACAGACTCCAAGCAGACTGCCATCCCCTAGACAGAGGCCCCACACACACCCCCCGACATACAATGTCACAGACAGAGGTGGTAGCATGGTACTTACCGATCCAGCGAAGGCGTGGGTGCCTTTCTGCGATGGGAAGCCTCCCACCCCTGGCGGTGGGGGTGCCGTCAGCCAAACCGGACTCTAGCAACCCGCGGCGTACCGCAGTTGAGACATCCTTGTGAAGTGGCCACTTCGCAGGCTTCCTCCCTAAAGACAGGGACAGGTCATTTGCGAGGCCAGGGCGTACGCATAGCCTGCTAAACGCTCCATGGCGGGCTGGGATTCCATAAGGCTCTAGTACAACCAGTCCGATTCCCAGCTCCGCAAACGTTGTAGTCTTCCAAAGTCTAACTAAGTGCAGGATCAAATAAAAAGCTATCAGTGTAAAGAAAAAAAACACTTAGCAGAAATAAGATTTTAGAAAAGGCTGAGACTGTAGCCCCAGCCAAGGGAAGCCTATCTTACTCCTAACTAGGCAAAAGACAAACTGAGTTGGGAATGCTGGGGGGTATTGGACCAGTGGGACAGCCCCCTACAGGTGTGTCTATGCAAATTGTTTTGTTTTAACAAGTCTTAAGCCTAGCTTGCTCCTGTGGATAAGAGGTCAATACCCATAAGTGAAGACTGGATGAGTGGGCGGCAACTGTCAAGAGGACGCAAGAGAAACTGGTACCTTTGCATTCGCTTAGGAAGAAAGCAGATCCACCTGCAGCCTTCCCCATCTAGCCACTATCTGGAAGATCTCCGCATTCAGGCACCACCCTGATTTTATCACTCTTCCTGCTTAGGAAGTATGCTACTTTATTTAAACTCCCCTTGAGATGTGCCAAAGAAGCCAAATTAACCTATGCCCAAGTCAGGATCTGTAGTGCTAAGGTCAGAAGAATCCTGCTCCTTGTGCCGCCGTTTAGAAATGTAGACTACTCCTGTGGAATGGTAGTATCTGAAAGTGATGCTCCTGGACCATCTTTCTGAAAGACCAAAGCCCCAAGAGGATAGCCCTAAGCTCCCACCAATTGGATCATCTTTTGGCTTCATTGCTTGTCCATGACCCCTGAGCAAACTGGCCCTCAAAATGAGCACCCCCAACCCCAAGAGCTCATATCTGTTGACAATCTCCGCAGCCAGAAAAGTTCAGAATGGGCCCCTGCTTAGATTTGCTGCTTGTTTCGCCACCACCAAAACTTTCTCTTGACCCCGGAGGGGATTAGGATCTGCTTTTCTAGCGACTCCCCATAGTACCAACTCTGCAGATTGACTGCTGGAGACACCTTGAATGGAGGCGGCCCACTGGACTGCAGGGATTGAGACTGCAAGAAGGCCTAAGGTTGACATAGCTGCCCGAATCAAAATTGGCAAGTTTGTCTGGCCCTTCACCGTATTCTGGATCTTTATTTTCTCAACTGGGAGAAAAATTCTCCTGAACAGAGTTGATGGTGTAACCCAAAAACCTTATCTGGAAAGGGACCAGGTTTGACTTCTCTGTTTAGGAGCCATCCTAGACTTTCCAGGTGGTTCTGTCCTCCCTTCGATCCCTCCACAAAAGCTCTTGTGTTGGCAAATAAGAGGAGCTTGTCCAGATACAGCACGAAAGCTAAAGCTTCTGCCATGAAGATCCTTGGGGGAAGAAGACCGCCCAAACGGAAGGGCTCTTAACTGGAAGTGCGTTGAATCCCAGGCCTTTAACAGGGAATCCGCTCTTTTATCAATGGTGTCCTTCAGGACTCCCATGTCCTCAAACGCTAGAACCGTATTATGAAACACTAGGGAGAAAACCGCATCGAGTTTAGGCCGCTTGTTTCAGACCTGGGCACTATCCTCATCAAAAGGGAACCTCCTCTTTAGTGATTGAGAGGAAAAAAATGGATTTTTGTAAAATCTTACCGTAAAATCCTTTTCTCTTAAGCTCATTGACAGACGTAGTCCTCGATTAATAACAACTCGGGTTATGCTGCCCTCTACAGGAGTAGGATTAGACAGGAAAGAAAACATTCTGGCCACACCCTAGGGGCAGTCCCAGAGGGTATATCCTCTCACTTCCTGCTACAGCAAATCAGTTATGTCACAAAGCAGTGTTTAGAGAATTTAACCCAACCCAACTCCAAAACAGAGGGGCGGGTACTACGTCTGTCAATGAGCTTAAGAGAAAAGGATTTTACGGTAAGATTTTACAAAAATCCATTTTTCTCTGTCGCTCATTGACAGACGTAGTCCTCGTTGATTAATAACTCGGGACGTCCCAAAGCAGTACCACAAATGAGGGGTGGGCTAACAGAAATCAAAATCCAGAAGGCCCAACCGGAGCCAAACAGGACTCATCGAGCAAAAGAGGAGACCCAAGTGAAAAACCCAACAAACCCTTGAGATAGACCAACAGTCTCCTCAGATTGCGGCCTGCAGAACCTTGCGGCCAAAAGAGGCATCTGATGATGCCATCACATCAACTTTATAAAAAAATGTAAAGGTATGAACCGACGATCAAGTCATCGCCTTGAAAACCTGGATCGCCAACGCCTGATGGCGGAAGACCCAGGAAACACTAGGCGCCCGAGTAGAGTGAGCCTTAACAGGGAACGGAGGATTCCGACCTTTAATAGAATAAGCCTGTACCACCGTCTGACTGGTCCATCTAGATATGGTCGCGGCAGACACAGGCAACCCCCTTCTAGGGCTATCCGTGATCACAAAAAGTGAGTTCATCTTACGAACCAAGTTCGTAGTAGTCAAGTGTACCCTGATTGTCTGAACCCCATCCAAGGAGTGTAATCCCAAGGATGGCTAGTCTTAGGACACGGGGAAGGTAACAATATCTTTATTCAGATGAAAACTCTGAAAACCACTTTAGGAAGGAAGGATGGATTCGGAAGAAGAACCACCTTATCCCTATGAACCACCAGATATGGGGAACGACAAGATAATGCGGCCAGTTCTGACACCCTGCGTGCAGAAGTAATGGCCACCAAGAAGGCCACCTTCTGGGATAATGTAAGCAAGGGAATCTCCCTAATATCTTCAAAGAGAAGCTTCTGAAGAACCGACCACACTAAATTAAAATCCCAGACGGTAAGAGTGCACGCACTGGTGGAGCCAGGTGCCGCACCCCCTGGATGAAATTCCGCACCAAGGAATGATTAGCCAAAAGTTTCTGAAAGAAGATTGCCAACGCTGAAACCTGACCCTTGATGTGCTCAAGGACAGTTTCTGCTCAACCCCTTGTTGCAGACAGACCAAGATTCGGGTCACAGAATAGGTATGTGGGGGAAATCCAAGAGATTCACACCACGCAATATAAGACTTCCATGTGCTGGAAGTCGCTTTCCTTGCTTTAACTAGAGGTAGGAATAACAAGCTGACACTCCCTTGTCCTTCAGTACCTGGGTCTCAATGGCCAGGCCATTAAGCCAGCGATCGTAAAACAAGATGGAAGATCGGTCCCTGAGACCGCAAATCCTCCCTGAGAGGAAGTCTCCAAGGAGCGTCCGCGACTAGCCTCACCAAGTCGGCGTACCAGGCTCGACGAAGTCAGTCCGGAATTTCCAGAATAACTGGAATTCCCTCCACCTCTATCCTGCGAAGAAGTTCCCGCAGTAACTTGAGAGGATGGAAGGCATGTCGTAGCTGATACTGCCCCCACGGGGCGATCAGCGTTTCTGCTGCGTCCGCTAGAGGATGGCGGGTGCGAGCTACAAACCTTTGCACCTTCCTGTTGAGCCAAGGTGCCAACAGATCCACATCGGGGGTGCCCCAATGAAGGGACAGCTAGTGAAAAAACCTCTGGATGAAGAGGCCATACCCCTTTATCCAGAATCTGATGGCTGAAATAATCTGCCTGCCGATTTCCCACCCCCGGAGTGAACACTGCGGGGAGATCCGGAACAACCCGTTCCGTCCAATTAAAGATGCTAGTCGTTTCGATGGCCACCAGGACACTCTAAGTGCCCCTTTTTGACATAAGTCACGACCATGGCATAGTGCGATTGGATCCGAATCGGGCTGCTCTAGAGTTGCTCGGTCCAGTAAATCAGACAAAATCTGATCGCTCTTAGTTCCGATACCCTATTGGTAACCTGGATGCTATCGGAAGGAATGACTTCCCCTGGTTGAGCATCGGAGACTCCCTGGTCAGCTCACTCAACCGGATCCGATTGTCCAGGAAATCGGAATTCTGATTCCATTAGAAAAAAATCTCCTTCAGGAGAATTCGGGTATGAGACTGGGTATACGGTACTGCCTCTAAGAAGGCCACCATCAGTCCCAGCCAATTGACGGACAGCAACATCCGAATCGTTGACTGAACCTTCTGGAGTTTCTCCGCAAGGAGAAACTTTCTTGCCCAGGATGTATCCAACATTAGGCCCAGATAGTTCAGTCTCCTGGTGGGAACCAGGGATGATCTTTGGGAAAGCGAAGAAAACGCTGATGTCCTGCGATGATGGGGATACAAGGATAGGCATCCTAAATGTCTATGGACGCCAGGAAATCCCCCTGATGCAGGGAGGCCACCACTGTTTGGATGGACTCCATCTTTCCCCAAGTCCAGAAATTGGACGCACCTTGCCCTCTTTCCTGGACATTGTGAACAGGTTCGAATAGAACCCCTGAAACCGTTCAATGTTAGAAGGGAAGAATCGCACCGGTGAAAGTGATCGAGACTCGATCCTGTATCCTGACCGTATGACCTTCCTTTAAAGAGGGATTCCTCAAACGGATAGCGCCTAGCCATGTGTTTGGAAATAACAGGGGTTCGTTTCAAAACAACCCCATTTGGGTAAAGGAAAATCCTTCGCCCTTTTGGTAGGTTACCAAGTACCAAAAAGGAATCTCAGTCTCAGCTACCTCTGCCAGTGTAACCTCAAGACTAAAGGTTTCCTGGACGGACACAACTAGTGCATCCACCACTCTTGTGCTATGGCGGAGGCAGAAACGTTCTCTTCACTGCTGAGGAGACATTACCTGAGACAACAGCCCCATAAGAGGGACCTGCAGCTGCATTGACCAGCTCCGAATCCGTATCTGAAGTATCAGATAAAAAAATGAGGGTAGGCGGGGGTCACTTCTTGACCCCCGTCCCTGACAGGCCACCTCCACCTGGGATACCAAAGACTCCAAAACTGCTGAAAATGCATTAAAAACAAGTGGGGTACTGGAGGGTCCTGCGGCCACCTTGAGGGGATCAGATGGGGATACCTATGCGGCAGAGTCAATGATTATACAAGACATTTGCCAGCGACCCAAAAAAAAAAAAAAGACAAAGTAAAAAACTTTTTTTTTTTGTAATCCCCCAGCGTAACAGCGCCCCTCAGTGTTACCTGCCTTTTTGGACCCCACAGAGAGAGAGAGAGACCCCAAGGCTCATCCCTGATGCACAGAAGTTTTCTATCAGCTTGCTCAGTGCTGTCCTGTTACAGACAGGAAGTCTTTGGCCCTTTTTCCTGGCTAAAGGAGGCGGCTCCGCCCCTTAACACGCCTTCCGGCGCCTCCCCCTGGCTCCACGAGGTGTTTGGTCACCTCAAACATGGCCGCCCCCATGCTGGAGACACGAGGCTACGCCAATATGGCGGCCTCGTGCGATCTGCCAGACAATGGCGGCGGCCTGTACAGGATTCAATGTTCGCCTGCGGGAGTATCTTGGCCCCACAACCTTCACCCTGATGGTGATAAGCCTGGCCGGCGGTACCGGACCCTGGCGGGCCGCATGCGGTCCGTGGGCCGTCGGAAGGCAGCTCTCTGCCCTTGCTGGAGGAATGGCGATCTGGACTACAGTGATTCAGGCATAGGCATCGCCCTGTGAACGCCTCTGACAGGTAAGATACCTCTTGCTTCATTAGTAATGCCCATTCTAGTACTGCCACTGACTTCAGTCACCTTTACAGTTTTAAAATGACATTAGATAGTCAGCTCCCAAACCAAGCCTCCTGGTTTCTGTTCACAAAAATCACTCAAATTGGGGGATCTGTTACCTGTTATAGGATAGGAGACCCATCCTACCATTCCAGAGGGGCCCGCGTTCACCACAAACCCGTCAGGGGGAAAGGGGGAACATACTACTCACCATACCGGAACCAGGCGGGCGCCACTCCTGACAGAACCCCTCTCCACCGGGGTGGGGGGGCTGTCGACCAGTACGGACGCCGTGACTCTTGGTCATTGGCGTTCAAGCGAGACGTTTAACTCGCAGGGTCAGTCCCCGTCCAGTGGGACTATGTCGCGGCCGACCCAGCGTGGAGCTATGGCCTGCACGAGCTCGTAGGCTGAACTGGGGTGACCACTGGATCTCAACATCCAGCCCGTCGCCCAGTTACAGCTTGCTTGCTTGAAGATCTCACAGGAGCACTGGAGAAAAAAAGCGGTCTAAAAAAAAAAAAATCTAAGAAAAAAATCCTGCCAGGACCGAAGATCCTAGCAAGGCATCTAGGTCCTTACTCCTAACTAGACAGAAAAAAAACTGATTTGCTGTAGCAGGAAGTGAGAGGATATACCCTCTGGGACTGCCCCTAGGGTGTGGCCAGAACGTTTTTCCTGTCTAGTCCTACTCCTGTAGAGGGCAGCATAACCCGAGTTGTTATTAATCAACGAGGACTACGTCTATCAATGAGCGACAGAGAAAAGGGGGCCTCTCTGGATCCTTCTATTCCTTTTACAGCTTCTGACAGTACCTGTGAACTGGAATACACAATGCAGAGATAACTGTGCTTTAACCTCTTTGAGGTCTAGGGTAGTATGGTCATAAAAAAGGTCTTCCCCCTCTTCCAGGGACAGTCTAACGTAAGGAAGACACCTTTCTCCTCACCTTCCTCTGACCCTGGGGGAAACACTTCAAACACCCGCCCCTCCCCCTTTTCTAAATCACTGTCTCCAAGGGCAGAAGTGGAGGGACACGGACTAGCTGGTGGTTGCAGAGGGCTCAGTAGGCATCCATCAGCTTTTTTTCAAAATTCCCAGTCCTTTTGCCGCTGCAAGGACCAAAAATACACCAGCAGGGGCCTCCTCCCCCTGCATTCAAGCGGAACTAGAAGCCGCCGCGCACCGCCAGAAGTCGTGCCCTGCGGGAAAGGTCACCTGCCACCCAGAACAAGTGCAGAGCCCGCCACACGAGAACTGCACCTGCCGCAGCCTGCGCCCCGCACCCTCCGGTCTTTTTGAGTGGAACCTCCGGCGGCCTTTGCCCTCGAAGGAGAGAAGACTCCGAAACATCTACCTCCCATCTGGGGGGGGGGGGGGGGGGGGGAGTGCTGGGATGGCCCTAAAGAAAAAAAATAAAAACTAAAGCATATAGGTATGCCCTTCACTCTTCCCCCCCACCCGAAGAGAGCCTTGGTCCCCTGCAGCGCTTCAACCATGGCGGAGGAAACACTACAACTGAGGCCGTGGTGGAAGGGTCCAGACTTTAAAGTGGTGACTGCAGTGTTTCCTGGGAAACTCCAGGTGCTGTCCTGAAAGAGGATTTGGGAAAACCAAGTCACCACACTATATGCAAACGAGCCCTTAAGTGAATGGGACACCAAACATTCTCTGGTGGTGCATCAAGCACTGCCATTTAAAAACACAAGCCCCTGAAAATTCACCTGTAGATAATGATTACTGAATGTGTTCCCTTTTGATTTCAGGCTGCAGCTAGGACTGAGTAGCACTTAGTTGCTTGAGTTTCATTTTAATGAAAACAAAGATAATTTTGCAGTCAGCAACCCAGTTACCTTGCTTAGGATTGGAACTGCATTGTGTAACAAGATGGTCTTGTAGAAACACGCTAATGACTTTCTAAAAAGAAAGAATTCAAGGTCACAGAGCATAAACTTAGCAATTAATGAACTGGATAAACAACGATGGTTTGTGTCTGGCGGTGTTCCAGCACAGTCTCATTTAATGGAATGCGTGGGACAGAAATGCAGAGCCTTGGCACGTGGCAAGAATAAAACATGATTAATTGCATAATGTACCTGTTGACTATGCAAAGTAAATGCAGCTATTTTGGCACCTGGAGTCATTCAGAAGTAACTGGGACAACAAAAAAGGGGCCAAATGCTAAAGCTCAGTCAAAGCCAGAATCTTCAAGCTGGGTGGATTCACATGTAAGCGTTTCACAAATTCTTAAACAAATCAATATTGACGACAGATATCCAAAATCATAGAATGTGCTTAGTTCAGAATGGTGAGTAAAAAGCATTAGCCAAACTTGCATGTAGAAACAGATGTGACTGGCCTTTATTAAACAGATAGGTGTGTTACATATTAGGCAACTGTAGGGATAGATAAGGTGTTTAGAGCTACCTGCAGCCTAATTACACTGATGCATTACAATAAAAAGAAAAATTAAGATCTTCGGAATCAGTTAAGGGGGGAACAGGAATTCAATGGATTTTAGCATAAGTACAGACACTTGCTGGCTATACTGTAACCTACAGAAGGATTGAACACTGGCAAACAAAAACCATAATCTAGTCCAGGATAACCCCTCTACTCTGCACATCTCAGTTTGTTCTGGTTCATGGCCGTAATACGGCTTGCTGCTGATGGATGGGAAAAAGCCCATTTATTTTTAGTCTAACGAAGGGTATAAGAGCACAGTAAGCACTTCATGTTTAACATTTTAATATACAGGTCTGGAAAGGGGCCCAATGCAGAACCCACTGCCCAAAGGCCACATTCTAAGCTAGCTTGCACCTTTAAGTACAGCACTTTGAGGAAAGGCCAGTCCAGGTAGCTGCTATGTAGAGACCAGATCAAGCCACGACACAGTTAAAGACCTTGCATGAAGTTATTGGTTAGGAGAATCCAAAAGAGGTTGAAAAAGATAATCATCCACCAAGGACACATTGCGGCATGCTGGGTAGAGAAGGGGTTATCCTTAGCGGGCCTACATTTTTGCAAGTGTACAATCCTCCTGTAAGCAGCAGTATAACTCAATATATGAACTCCTTTGCCCCTCAACGAGCAAGAAAACCAATGTTAGAAAGCATGTTGGTGTATGTAAATGCATATGCAATAGCACATATGTGCTACATGTGCATAGATGTGAATGGGTCAAGTCTGGTATACTGGCTGAATATCAGCCCGGTTTACCAGAAACTGGACGACATTTGGCCAGTGTGTACAGCAGCCTGTTCAACTGATGGAACTGGCTTCTGTTAAATAGGCATGCTGGAAAACCTGAACTACCAGCCAATGGTGCATGCGCCCCCCCCGAACACTCTGATCAGCGGGGATGCAGCGCTTGCGTGCACTACCCCCCCATTGGCTGAGAGCGCTGTTAGGGAGTCAATTATATGCATGCACGGCAGGCTTCAGTCACACAGACCGACAGACACGACCAAATGTCGGCTTTTGTTTTTTTTTTCAAACTGGCTGTTGTCTGACATTCGACCTGTGTGTACCCAGGTTAATAGGCAGTAATTAACATTACCCCCCCCCCCCTTTTTTTTTCAACTCTTTTGGAAAAATTTTGCACACCACTTTAGTGTGTCCGGGGGAATTTGTACCCATTCTTTCAAACGAACCCTTGCAAGGTCACCGATGTTCGATAAGAAAACCTGGCACACAATCATCCCCAAAAGTGTTCAACACAGTTGAAGTCAAGGCTCTGCAGTCCACTAGTTCCTCCACACAAGCCAGCTCAAACCATTTCTCTGGCCCCTTTCACATGAGTGGTCTGACTAGATCAACCTGTCTTTTTAGGTGGACCTGATCAGACCCTCCATTTGCCTCTATGGAGCAGTTGATTTAAACTAACTTGTGTCTGATCTGGCAAAAAAATTTAAGGGGATCCCTCTCCCCCCTTCCATCTGGCTGAAACAGGGCAGTTGAATGTAATCGGACAGCCAGTCCATTTTCATCCAAATGCCCATGGAGCAGAGCGGGATGTGTCCATGTCTGCTCTGCATAAGTGGAGCAGGCACAGACCAGTCATCCACCTACTCTGTTCTGCAAAACAGATCTGGTTCATATGAAAGGGGTCTTCATGGAGCTGGCTTTGTGCACCGAGGCATAGTCATTTTGGAACAGAAATGTGTCATTCCCCAAGCTGTTGCCACAAGGTTGGAAGCTCACAATTGTCTAAGGTCTTTTTGCATGCTAAACAGTACCCATACCGTTCAATGGAAACACACAAACTCAAAAATATTGAGGAGCATCCAGATCTTTTTGGCCATATAGTCTCAAGAACCAGTCTGGCGGAGTTCTTCTCATTGCAAATCCAAGTTCAGATATTTCAGAGAATTGCCAAGTCCACAATACCATACATGCATAATAATGATCCCTGGCACACACATGTAGGAATAACAAAAGAACGGGAATGTCTTCATGCCAATAATTTATTGAAGATTGCTGTACACTTCCAGAAGCCACAGCAGCCCACAAGAGGACAGGAGGCCGGGGCTTCTACCAAACTATATTCTGGCTTTTTGTTTTGCTTCTACAACAATACAGTATTCACGTCTCAATTCTAAAACAGGAATAAAAAGGGAAGGGGCTGAGGGAAAAAAAAATAAAATGGTTAAAATGGGGTAAGGTGGGAGATCAGAAGGGTAGAAATCAAAGTCGACTCAACATTTTCATTAAGAAAAATAAAACAAAATGAACATATTTACAAAAATCAATCGCTACATATTCTCAGATACAAGAATTTGTAGTATGAGGAAAATATATATATTTACAAAGAAAAAAAGGCAGGGAAACTATTTCAAATTTGACCCACAAATAAACTAGATTTAAAAGAAAATGGGGATGTTGGTGGCAGGTAAAATGGATCATTTTTTTTTGGGCTGCCAGGACAAGCAGATAAGCTGAGAACACACAGACCTGTAATATCCAGTTTTATAGAACAGCTACAGGTCACCAATGAAAGGCTTTAAAAATAAAAAAAACACAGAAGTGTCAAATGACTTGATTCTAAAAGGCGATATTGATTAACATGGTTTTCTCCACCTTCAGGCCCCGTTCACACAGGGGCGATCCGACTTCGGGGGGCGACCTCTGAGGTCGCGGTGCTAGCAGCACGCCGCGACCTCGGAGTGGCCGCCACGGACTTCATAAAATTGAAGTCTATGGCGGTCGCCTCCGGGTCGCCCCAAAGAAGCTCCGGACCCTTTTTCTAAGTCGGAGTGACTTGTGTCGCTCCTATTAGAACGGGTCCGCAGCTTCCCTATGGAAGGCGACCTACGGCAACCTGTGAGGCAACCAGGTCGCCTTAGTGTGAACGGGGGCTTAAGCAGATGCCTCGCTTGCAACCAAAACGTCACTGGAAAATGTGTCAACCTGCCCACAGCACCGTGAAACAGTTGCTAGAGAACCATTTTCAAGAGACAACTTAGCTGAGAAGCAAAACAAACTTGCATGCAAGTGGAGAAATTCTAGAATGTACTCGCAGCTCAGCCTCAAGGCTTTAGGACACCACTGAGCTATCAGTGCCTAATGCAAGCATTAGTTCACAACACTGATTAGTTTTGTCCAGCACATGGTTGGCTGCACTATGAATGGAACACAAGAAGGTCCCTTATCTAAACCGTCTATAGATCAGGACAGCTACTCTGAGGCTTATACAGTATGGCAGTGCAAAGACCAACAACCTATAGAAAAAAAAAGTTACAAACAGTTTCTCTTTTACACAAGTGACTTACAAACTGGATTCCAATTGGTTGCCAAGTTCCGCTAGCAAGCTGCTTTCTAGAATTAGCCTGTGTGAGCTGGAGAATGGCAAAACCCCTAACAACATAAAAACATGGCAGGTGCAGAGTATGGGGTAGAAGAGGTACTGTGTGCTACTGGGAGGGGCCTTCGTAAAGTGAAGAAAAAGCTTAGCTCCTAAATTAACTCTTTCATTCACCCACTGCAGTGTGGGAGAACAAAAAAGAAAGAAAAAGCAAAAGCAGTTTTGTGTATTCATAAAGAGACACTTTCTTGGGAGTATAACGAATGTAGAACATAAATTCACTTGTTTTGCTGGTGTGTAGATCTGAAACACTCCCAAGTACACTTAACAGTTTGGATAGATTAAGCAAGGACTTTAATCCATTGCCTGTGATGGACAACGCCGAGACCGTTCTTCCTCAGATACTTAATAAATGAATGCCAACGCTTAAAGCAGATCTTCAGCCTTTCATAGCACACGCCTCCTCTCCATCCCATTTCTCCCCCTCCGCGGCACAGATATCGGTCTGGGTTTTTTGGGTTTACTTTAAAAAAAAAAAAAAAAAAAAAAAAAAGGAAGAAGATCTCGGCCCGCCCTCCATCCTCCAACATTCCCCTAGACCAGTGATGGCGAACCTTAGCACCCCAGATGTTTTGGAACTACATTTCCCATGATGCTCATGTACTCTGCAGTGTAGTTGAGCATCATGGAAAATGTAGTTCCAAAACATCTGGGGTGCCAAGGTTCACCATCACTGCATCACTGCCCTAGACGAATGAAATGGGTGCCCGACATGCATATCCCAGGAGGCACTATACTATTTCTATTCAGTAAAGGAGGAGGGTGCAGGCCTAGCAGCACTTGCAGAAAGGAGGATCCAAGCAGGAGAATGCTGAATCTGCTGGCTAGGTGAATATCCTTGCTGTACAGAACACAGCATCAGGTAAGCAGGGAGGGGGGGGGGGGGGGAAGAGAGAGAGAAAGGCTGAAATTCCTCTATTATCAAAGGCTTTTTCAGGTCTCGAATACATCCACGCTTGAAACCAAGATGAAAGATGCAGTCACAAAGCTTAGCCAACAGAAGGTTTCTGGACAATGCCCTCCTACAAAGCGCTTAAAAACAATTACCAGCACAGACGTCGCCTATATAGTAAAAACAAGCACTGCAGACACTCCACAGCTTAAGACATTACAAGGGCTTTTCTCACAGCTTCACTTCTATCTAGAAATTAAAAGTAACCTAAAACCTAATAAAAAAAAAATAATAAGGAAGAGAAGGAAGGAGTAAGGGGGGAGGAAGAGGAGGAAAGAAGAAAAAGGAGGAAGGGGGAAGAGGAAGGGGGAAGAGGAAGAGGAGGAAAGAAGAAAAAGGAGGAAGGGGGAAGAGGAAGGGGGAAGAGGAAGGGGGAAGAGGAAGGGGGAAGAGGAAGGGGGAAGAGGAAGGGGGAAGAGGAAGGGGGAAGAGGAAGGGGGAAGAGGAAGGGGGAAGAGGAAGGGGGAAGAGGAAGGGGGAAGAGGAAGGGAGAGGAGGAAGGGAGAGGAGGAAGGGAGAGGAGGAAGAGGAAGGGGGAGGAATAAGAGGAAGGGGGAGGAATAAGAGGAAGGGGGAAGGAGGAAGAGGAAGGGGGAAGGAAGAAGAGGAAGGGGGAGGAGGAGGAAGGGGGAGGCTTTACACTTCTGTGTAAAAGTTGATTTAAATAAAAACTACCAGGCTACTATAAACATCCCATCTACTTATTTTCCAACCTAAACCTGGAACCCGATAGGTTGCTAGGGGGTGGCATTGCTTATTTCTCTTATGCACCAATTCAAGTCTATGAGGGAGGGCATGAATTCTGCAACTTGAGCTACAGCTTTAACTACATTTTTCAATAAGGAGCCAATAAACCGGAAAACATGATGAGAACATAAGAATGACCTCCATTGATACCTTAAAAAAATACTGACTGCCTGGCTAAAAGACTGGCTTCTATACACATAGCTATATACATAGCTGACCCACAGCAAGAAAGCAGATTAGTACAGGACATACTGATGCCAGGTAACTAGTATTTTAGAAGTAAGCCAACAATGGAAGACCGCTACAGGTTTCTATTACAAATATAAAACATTGTTAAGCAGAATAACGTTTTCACCAATGGCAGCCCCAATGCAGAAAGCCTAAAGAGGAGCTCCAGGCTCCCTCCCTGAAAACTAAAAGTCAGCAGCTACAAATACTGTAGCTGCTGACTTTTAATAGAAGGGCACTTACCTATCCAGGCATCCAGTGGGGTCTTTACCCGAGACGACCCTCAGCCAGTTTCCCATTGCGCATTTGCAAAGTGCACTGCACTTTGTGAATGGGCCGCAGCCTTCTGCGCCCCCCTCCCAAAAGATGCCAAATGTGGTCAGGAGGCAGGAAAGCGGAGCTTCCCCCTTTGGGTGGAGCTCCGCTTTAAGACAATGACTGTCCTTTCTACCACATAGTTGAGGCAGATGCTTAAAAAAGCCATCCTGCCAGAACAAAGACCATGATGTTCCTTCCTGTATACAAGAACAGCAATTTGTATATCTGCTCAATTCGGAGTTCAAAAACCATTCCAAGCTGGCAGCGCATACTGAACAAGTCAAGCTTTTTGCATACATACAGCCACTGGCAGATTAATGAGTCAAGTGAAGAGAAACATGGGATTACTAGGTGAAGACTGCAGCCATGCTGATAGAAGCTGATGCAAACATCGACTAGGTTGTGAAATATGCAATTATGTAGGAACTGCTCAAAGTCTGATTTAAAAAGGAGCTGTTAAGTCTCATGGTTTTTCACCTTAATGCATCCTATGCATTAAGGAAAAAACCTTTTTCTGCTTCAGCTGACCCCATAGCCCCCGTTTTTCTTACCTGAACCCGATCGTTCCAGCGAAGATCACAGCGTATCCAGCCACTGTCTCGGGTCCTCATTGGATATATTGATAGCAGCAGGAGCCATTGGCTCCCGCTGCTGCCAATCAAATCCAGTGACACAGGAGACGGGGGCGGGGCCGAGTCCTGCTGTCTGTCAATGGATACAGTAGTGGGACTTGTGAAAGCAACCGCATGAGTGCCCCCATGAAAAGTGGCTCTCCGCGGGGGCACTCGAAGAGGAGCCAGGAGCGATGCCAGGGCACTCCAGAAAAGGAGGATCAGGGCTGCTCTGTGCAAATCCCTTGCACAGAGCAGGCAAGTAGCACGTTGTTTAAAAAAAAAAAAATAATAAAATGTACCTTTACAATCCCTTTAAGGCTCTCATTTATCCAGGTCATGGTAAAGCTAGTAGTAGTTAGTCACAATCTGTCAGACTGGGTCGAATGTTGGAATTTTGCTACTTATCCAATCAGCTTCTTTGGTTCATTAGAACTGAAAAAGGTTAGGTTGCTAGGATAAGCAATAAAATGTCTAACAAGGAGTCCATGCAAATGTGACCAACTATTACAAGCTAGCCTCCAATAGGGTGTTCTTGGTCTTGTGCTAGACCCTGTAGAGAGCTATGGACTGATCTACAAATGAAAGCCAAATGGAGACCCACAGCTACAAGAAATGTTAAAGAAAGATTGTTTTCAAAAGGAGTTCTTTATGCAGCTTTGGCTACACAGGGCAAAATAGAGATTCATTAACTCATCCAAATTTGTACAAGTGACACCGCTGCAGGCAAACTTGTGCACAAACCAACCATGGGCGCACAGGCTCTGAGACCCACCTTCTTTCTTCCATGCATACAAACTCATAAGCCACACCTGACCTTGCCGAACCACAATAAGCTTTGATTGCTTGATTGACACTAGATTAGGTCATAAAGAAGTGCCCACAAAACAGTGGAGTGAGGCTTGTGTGTACTGTTCCCTTCTCTAGCAGAATATACTCTCCTTTCCTCCATTTAGCTGCTTGGAGCCAAGAGAAAATTTTAGATGAGAGAAGGGTATGGAGTCATAGGCTTGCCCATACCCGGTTTTTAGAATAGGGCTGGTGCCTTACGACTGCACAGTGCCTTCACATGGGAGGAGTCCAGAGCTCTGGCAAGTCTGTTTGAAGCTTACATGGTAATTTTCTCTGGTCCCAGGAGAAAAAAAAAAAAAAGTTTAGGAAGGAAAGGAATATATATATATATATATATATATATATATATATATATATATATATATATATATATATATATATATATATATATATATATATATATATATATATATATATATATATATACATACATACACACACACTGCTAGGGTGGAGGGGGAGTTAAGTGGCTCCCCTGCATGACCAAAGAAAAATATTTAAAAAAAACGGAACTGTCTTAGTCAAAATGTTTCCTAATGTGCATGAACTACTGACCGGGAACAAGTATATGCATACCAGAAGACCTGACGCCTAATGCACACACACTTGTCCCATATTGGATTGAAGGCATGGAAAGAAAAAAAGCCCAGAGAAAAAATCCAGCAATGGCAGCTTCCATTCAATTCTAAAAACAAGCTTAAAAAAGGAACCTATTCTAGTAGAAGTCCTTCCCAAGGGCTCAATATATCGAGGGCCAGGCTCAGTAATAAGCATTTTCACATCCTTATCCGTACTACCCGCTTCACAATTTGACTCCTATAATGGAGGGTGAGAAATTAAAAGATCACATTGCAGGGACTTGCATCAAAAGCAGCTCAAATCCACTACAGAAGTACGATGCCCAAATTTGAGACTGAAGGGAAAGCTTCAAGGTTCCAATGGTAAAACCGTGTTATACAACTCCTAGTTTGGTGACAGACTGCCTCACCTATCAGTAGGGTAAGACTGCGTTATAGCAAACAAAGGGCCCGACAAGATCACCCTGGCAAGAACTGCCAAACTAGTAGAGAAAAGGGGGGGGGGGGGCAGGAGGATTATGTAGAGTGGAGTAGCACTTACAGGAATAAAAGGTTCGAATAAAACCTGAACCACCAGAATTATACACAAACCCCACACAGATTAGGAGCTGTATTCACATGGCCATGTCCTGCTGAACACGGCATGGCATACATTGCTAAGACTACAAAATGCTAAAAGCAGAATGAGCAAATAGGGGCCCCTGTTTATAGTAAATGTCTGCGAGAACAGTCTACACAGTCTGTGCTAATCCGCACTGACAAATCTCCATACGCCTTATGAGAGAAGGAGCACAAGACTAAGCCCCAGTTCACACCAACCTGCATGTGAATCACACGCAATTCAGTGCAGTACGATTTGAGCCCATTTTGCATGGGCTCAAATCGCAGCAAAGTGCAGGCACCTATTCTGGAGCTGCACCACAACCATATCCTATGGTCCTTTCGTACCAGTACAGGCAAAAACCACAGCGTTTGAGATGCATTTGGGGCATTTTTAACTTTGCATTGACACCTACAGTGGATTGCAAACACAGTGCGATTGCAATGCAGTGCAGGAATTGCCGTTTTCTCCGCACAGCGTGTGTGAACCTAGGCTAACCAATTTCTCTGGGGGAACACTGTGGCAAATGCAATTTTTCCTCAGGCACTTCACAAATGAAGCCCACAGAGTAAGGAACGTAGCAATTGTATCCAGATTATTCTAAACTGCGCAGGTAATAAAAGGGACAGCGGCTTGCCATTTGTCTATCGGATAGGTTTATACACGAGACCCAGAGTCCTTGGAAATGCAAAATACATTATACAATTTAAAAAAAAAAAAAAAAGTTCTATAAGCGGTTAAGGAACAGACACTGTGGCAGAAACCGAGAACCACTGCCACAGAGGTAGCTGCATTAGTACGGGGAGGCTAAACATTCTAGCGCATATCATCAGATCATCCATTATACCGTGTGCTCTAGTTAGCCTACACTGACTGACTGAACAGCAGCCAGGTTCTGCATTTGCCATGTTTGGTAGCCTTCAAGGGACCTTCAGACAGCCACTGGAAGATATTATGATGCCTACAGCTCTACATTCGAGAAGTACTGTTTATATTAACCTGGGAGACGGATATACATACACCAAAGGGACAAAGGACAATTGTAATAAAAGGAGAAAAAAAAAAAAAAAAGCAAAAATATAAATGTATTGTTCCTTTGCCCACTTCGAAACTGAACACTTAACATGATCAAAGTTGGCCAGGAGCAACCACATGACAAGCCAAAGGACTGACATTCACGAGATGCCCAAAAGGTCACCCGTGTTTTGAAGGTGTCCAAAGCAGCGCTTTACAGCTTTTCAGGCATCGGCTTCTGTGCAGTTAAAAAGGGACCCCTGACTTCCGAATGATAAATTTGATTGGGGTGTTAAAACCCAGTAGTGGATGATCAAACCGCGGCTGATCATCAAAAAGTCAGTGATGAGCTGAAGGTGAAGATAAAACCAGGATATCCCCATAATGCCAGATGCCTCTTGCACACAGGTAGTGTCAAGCGTCAGCTGGGATGAGGAAGTGAGAAGAGCACAGATGAGATGGGGTGGGGTGGAGGTGGAAGAGTAATCCTCATGAGTTGTTCAGCTCTGCTACGTCACTGGTTTTGAGTCTGTCTGATCCAGGTTTTGCCTCCCCTATTGAAAAGTAAAACAAAAATAAATTAAAAAATACACTTTAGGCATTTAAAATTCTGATTGATTTTATGCAAACTGACATTTCTGGGGGCAGATCCTCCCCTTCCCTCATTTTCCTATTGGCTTATCTTTATGCTGGTTAGTCTTTATAAGCAAACTGAAAACTGGGACAGTGCAGATCAGCCTCTCTCCAGAATTGTCAGTTTGTTTAGGATATAGCAGTCACATGCACTGCTGTGAAGGTACATGTCTGGTAAAAAAATAAGTACAGTATGTGCTTATTTATCTGTTCGGTCTCTAGTAAAGCTGCAAATACTGAAACGTACCTGCTAGGGCTCGTTTACACTAGCATTGCCCCCATGTTTAGATCGCTCTTCAGTGAGCATTTTACTGGCCATCAGGAGGCATTTTATCACTTCCTCACTGCCAGACTACTGTTGTGCAATGGCGTGCATTGTACACCGTTGCAGCATGGCCCCATTTACTTGAACAGGGTATAATTCTGGTCAGGGGTGTACACTTGCCCCGTCCACAATGCTTTGTGGCATGTGTACACACCCGAAAGCTGCCTTCCCAGCTAAGAAAGAAGCAGCTGAGAGGTGGTAAAAATGCAGCTTAACAGCTTAGTTTTACTGACCCCCCAACCACTAGTGTAAATGAGCCTTTAATCTGCTCTTAACGTCCTTTAGTGAGCCTACAACTCTGCCTCAGTGCAACTGAAATCATAGTGTTGTGAGCCCTGCCTGAGCTCCCCTCTCCTGGACCCAGCCCCATGTTAGGGAGATTGAGGGGGTGGTTCTGTAGTCCAGCATAGAAGAACTCAGGCAGGGTTGACATACCCACTTGGGATTGCAGAGTGAGAGGCATTGGTCGGCTCTGATAACCAGGATCACACTGGTTTTGGTCAGAATCTACAGGTATTTTCAGTACTTTTAGTGTTTTTACAGGCATAAAATAAAAGGGCATGTACATACCGCATAGGTTTTAATTCTCTTGCCCAGACACACACTTTAATGGCTGTAAAATATGCATTGCTTGTTAAAGCTTGTTTCGCTTTCCACCTGCTCACTGCCTGTAAAATCTGTCCAGTTCTGTACCTAACCTTTGGATTGCTCTCCTTTGGTCTATAAGAAACACCATTGAAGAGCTTTCCAGATTCAGTGAACTTTCCAACTGCACAATAAGTAACTTTGTAAAACATTGTTAGTCAACCAGGAGCTCTCTCTCCCAGCCTCTTCACATCATTACAACAAAGTCCAGAAAATTAAATTACCTGAGTCGACCCTGGCTATGAAACAGCTGCCTTCTGTACATGCGTCGGATCCCTCCCTGTTGACAGAGATCGCCGCACAATTATATTACAAATACAATTTACTGGGTTAGTTAAGAAGCAGCTGCCTTCCCAATAGGCCATCTTTTTCTATCCATATTAGGCCTCATGAACAATGCGCACAGGAGGAGAGTGCAGTATTTTAATGTGGGCAGAAAGCACAGGCGCACCCTTCCAGCCGGCTGCTAGCAGCCTGTAAAACGCTGAGGCTAAAAGCTGGTATAGTTTGATGGTGCACCGAGCAGTACCAACATTTTGCCTAGGGACAAATGTCACAGCAGCTTTCAGCCTCTCCGCTTTTATAGTGCTGCCAGTGCGCATGTGCGCATCCCCTGTACCGAAATGCCAGGATCTCAAGCACAGGGGGCTAAACACCCATTGTGCATGAGGCCTTTTCTGCAAAACACCAGCGGAATTAATTTTTTAGCCAAGACAGCTTACTGGTAAGGCAGCTACACTAATGCAGCTGTCATTAACGTGGAAACAGCATGCCAGCAGTTACACTGAGATTTAGAGCTCATGAAAAAGATAAAATAAAAATACTTAGTGCAATTATTTTTTTGCTCTGACCAAACCAAACCCACCCTCTCCCCTCCACAGATGCAAACTTAGCACATTCTGGCAGCTTCAGCCTTCGGTGACTGTTTACATCCAGTTCCACAAGTCTCACTGTCCTGACTGTGCCTGTGCATAGACCTCTATAAGCCACCGTCCCAAGGCCAAAGACGAAGGGAGATGGCCTCAGAAGGCAATCAGGCTAATAAGCTGGCACAGCCAGAATGATACTGCACATCTGAAACCACGAACCAAAGTAGACATTCATCTGCCGATGGGGAAGCTGGGTTTGATTTGGTCAGGGCAAAATAAGTGCACTTTGTTTCAAGTTAATTTCACGCAAGTAGAACTTAACTTCTTTGGGACAGAGTGGGGTAGGAGTATAAAACTTGTCAATATGGTATTGCAGTGTACAAGACAAGCCTCCCCCTACTGGCACATGGGATGTCAAGATTGGCTTCTATCAAAAGTTTTGCTGTAGTTCCATTTTGAATAATTTATCCAGGAGAAGATTAAAGTAAAACTCCAACAACCATTCTTTACCACCTGTAGTTGTGGCCAGCGTACCTTTAAAGTAATTTTCTCCTCGTTTTTCTAACCTAGTTTGCTTTTCCATGCCTATGGCATCTGTGGACCAGGAGACCCATACCAAAGGTGACTAAATCTGCACCACATATGTAGTCTCAATGCCCCCGTGTGGTCATGTCATTTCCAGGCAGTGCAGAGGACTGAAGGACCACTGAGAAACCCTGCCCACCTTCCTGCACTATGAGGATGATTAACAGCAAGTCCCCTTTGATATCAAACCCTGGGGGGTGGTATAGTCTAGAGAACACTGCCCTCTGCTTTTAGAGATCAGGCAGAAAGCTAGAGAATTTAGTCCCAGCATTCAGCTGACTGAGGCCCTTGGAGGAGGGCATTCGTAAGGCCTTTGCCTTGTTACTTCCTTTGCCATTTTTCCTCTCTCATTTTACTTAAATCCCCGCCCCCCTCATTTTTTTTCCCTCTTTTTGAACTTAAGTTGCCTTTTATAGCACTTTGTATACTCCCAACCCATGGCGGCTGTCGGAGAAGTGTAGATTCTAATATTTCCCCTTGGGGGGGTTTTCGGAGTAGGATTGTTGTATGCCTTTATAGGAGTTATTTAGCTTTATGTTGAACCCTGTACTTTATATGGCAAGTCTTTTGAAGATGACCAGGGGTATACTATTTGGATCCTTTTATTTTTTTCTTGATAGGTTCTAGATTGTAAGCTCCAACGAGCAGGGCCCTCCAACTCCTCCTGTATTGAATTGTATTGTAACCGTATGGTCTTCCCTTATATTGTAAAGCGCTGCTCAAACTGTTAGCGCTATATAAATCGTGAATAATAATAATGTTCCACCTGCATTGTGGACCTTACTATGTCATTCTTTGTCCAAAATGCGTGTCCTTTCAAAATAATTTAGTCCCAACTGAACAAGCAAGCAACTCCTACAGGCACTACAGTGCATGAGAGGACCCCATTGCAAGATTTTAGCGGCTTTGTATCCTGGGTTGGGAAATCCTGGGCTGTATTTTGGATCAGACTGGGCTTTTAAAAAGTTATTTATTTTCAATGGAAACCCCTAGGAGCCTCTCAGCCACCATCATGTCCTAAGATGGCCACTGTTCCATTCTTGGAAGTGGAAAGGTTTAGAGAAACTAATGGTGTAAACTAGTTTTAGTTTATTTCCTCTAAAGTGTAACTTATAAAAATGGGATTTTTGACTTACCATAAAATCTATTTCTCTGATGTTCATTGACGGACACAGCTCCTGATTCTTCCTAACCATTGGGTTATACTGCCCCCTCTAGGAGAAGGACACTAGGCAGGAAAAAGCTGGACTATGCCTATGGGCAATCCCAGGGGGGTAAACACCCACACCCAGCTATAGGCACTCCGTTTTGTTACAAGCAGTGTCAGAAGCCAACTCCATTGGGGTGGGTACTGTTTCCGTCAATGAACATCAGAGAAATGGATTTTACGGTAAGTAAAAAAACGGAATTTTGTAAAATCTTACCTGTAAAATTCCTTTCTCTGAGTCCTCCGACAGTCGCCGCCCCTTCATATTCATCACCAATGGGTTATGTCCTCTTATCCGTAGGAGTAGCTAGGCAATAGAATATGTTAGTACAAAAGACTTTTAACATATCCCCACCCCCAGGGGGTGGTCCCCTCAGTACATAACCCTCCACTTCCTGTAACCAAACCAGTTTCAGTGAAATAGCAGTAGAGAGTACAAGAAAAACCCCAAAAGAGGGGCGGGGGCGGCGACTGTCGGAGGACTCAGAGAAAGGAATTTTACAGGTAAGATTTTACAAAAATTCCGTTTTCTCTTACGTCCTCCGACAGTCGCCGCCCCTTCATATTCATCACCAATGGGATGTCCCCAAGCAGTGCAAACATGAGGGGTGGGAAGAACGCAGCCGAGCCCAAGGCAACGCCGTCTCCCCATCAGAGAAAGGAACCTTACCAAAGGAAGGAACCCAGTTGGGCATAAGAACAAAACACTTGCTCAACAGGAGCAAGAAAACCCAGGGAAAAAACAAATGTCCCAAACAGTCAAAGAACCCGTAACAAGGGCTCTAGGGAACTGCCGCACCGAGAACCTTGCGGCCAAAGGAAGCATCAGCCGATGCCTTAACATCTACACTGTAGAATTTTGTGAAAGTGTGAACGGTCGACTAAGTCGCCGCCTTACACACCTGGGCCACAGAGGCCCCATGACGACAGGCCCAAGACGTACTCAGAGATCTGGTAGAGTGCGCCTTCACAGGTACAGGGGGAACTTTCCCCTTCAAAGCATAGGCCTGATCAATGGCCTGTCTGATCCATTTGGCGATGGTAGAAGCCGACGCCGCCATGCCTTTCCGAGGACCTGCCGGAAGAACAAACAAGGCATCCGACTTGCGAAAAGACTCAGTCGAATTCAAGTAGACTCTAATCGCCCGGACAACATCCAAGGAGTGAAGCAGCACCTCCGTCGGATGCTTAGGCTTCGCGCAGAGCGAAGGTAGGACAATGTCCTCATTGAGATGAAAGTCCAAAACCCTTTTTGGAAGAAAAGGGTTAGGTCGCAAGACCACCTTGTCCAAATGCACAACCAGATACGGAGACTTGCAGGACAAGGCTGCCAGCTCCGACACTCGACGAGCCGAGGTGATAGCCACCAAAAAGGCGACCTTCTTGGATAACAAAGACAGCGAGATTTCCCTGATCCTTTCAAAAGGAGCACGCTGCAATACAGACAGGACTAGATTCAAGTCCCAAGGGGGCAGAGGGTCCCTCCTAGGGGGGATCAGATGACGTACCCCCTGCACAAAAGTGCTAACCAAAGCGTTAGATGCCACAGGACGTTGAAACAGAACGGCCAAAGCGGACACCTGACCCTTGATCGTAGCCAGCGTCAAACGCTGTTCAACACCCGTCTGAAGGAAGGGCAACACCCTAGACACTGAGTAAGTGGTAGGAGAGCAACCCCTGGATTCGCACCAGGCAAAACATGCCTTCCAAGTACGGTAGTAAACCTTCCCCGAGGAAGACCTCCTCGCAGTGATCAAGGTGTGAATGACCTCAGGGGAAAGACCCCTGGTCTTCAGGACCTCGGTTTCAACAGCCAGGCCGTCAAAGCCAGCGACTGCAAAGCAGGATGGAAGATCGGTCCTTGCGACAGAAGATCTTCTCGAAGAGGCAGACGCCACGGGCCGTCGATTGCCAGATTTACGAGGTCTGCGTACAAGGACCGGCAAGGCCAGTCCGGTGCCACAAGAATCACCGCAGTTGGTTCCGAGTGCAACCTGCGAAGGAACCTGGACAGTAATTGAACCGGTGGAAACGCATACATCAGTCGGTACTGATGCCACGGGGCAACCAACGCGTCCGACGCGTCTGCCCGAGGATCGCGCGTCCTTGCCACGAACCGTGGAACTTTGTTGTGCAGACGAGATGCGAACAGGTCTACCTCCGGAAGACCCCACTTCGCGCACCACATCTGGAAGACATCCGGGTGAAGGGACCATTCCCCCTGGTCCAGGGTCTGGCGGCTCAGATAATCCGCCTGCCAATATTCCACTCCCGGAATGTGAACAGCTGATATTGTCGGGACATGCGTCACGGCCCAAGACAGAATCGCGGCCACTTCTCAAGCCGCCTGGGCACTCCTGGTGCCCCCTTTGTGATTGATGTAAGCCACCGCCGTGGCATTGTCCGCCTGCACCCTGACCGGACAGCCGTGAAGACTGTCCGTCCCACGACGAAGACAGAGGAGTACCGCTCGCAGTTCCAGAACGTTGATCGGAAGGGAGGATTCCTCCTGCGACCAAACACCCTGGGCGGACAGAACGCCCAGAACACCAGCCCGACAGGCTGGCGTCCGTGGTGATCACCGTCCACGAAAGGGGACGAAAAGACTTGCCCCCCGACACTGAGGGGGACCGAAGCCACCACAGAAGATCCCTTCTGGTCTGAGAACGCAAGGATATCTGAAGATCCAGAGAGTGCGGTCGCCCGTCCCACTTGGACAATATCTCCGCCTGGAGACCCCGAGTGTGAAACTGAGCGAAGGGAATCGCCTCGAAAACCGAGACCATCAATCCCAGACACCGCATGCACGTCCGAATGGACGAGAACTGATTGTCCCTGAGGGACCTGACTCCCTCCCGAAGAGCCCTGAGTTTGTCGTCCGGTAGGAAGACCTTCGCCTGGACAGAGTCCAGAATCATTCCCAGATACGGGAGGCGGACCGACGGGCACAATGTTGATTTTGGGAAATTGATCGTCCAACCAAACTCTTGCAGAGTCTGCAACGTGACGGACAGATCCTTCACCAGACCTTGGTTGGTCGCAGACCGAACCAAAATATCGTCCAGACATCCCAGGACCGACATGCCCTGGGCTCTCAACAAGGCCAGAACCGGTGCCAGCACTTTGGTGAACACCCTCGGAGCCGAGGCGAGACCGAAAGGCAAAGCCACAAATTGGTAATGATCCTCCGCTATGGCGAATCGAAGGTACCTCTGGTGACCCTCGAAAATGGGGATGTGAAGATACGCATCCTTCAAGTCGATGGAAGCCATGAATTCCCCCGGAACCAGGGCAGCCACCACCGACCGCAGGGATTCCATGCGGAACTTGCGCACCCGCACAAAGCGGTTCAGCGCCTTCAAGTCCAGAATCGGACGTACCTTGCCCTCTTTCCTGGGCACGGTGAACAGATTGGAATAGAACCCCCGAAATCTGTCCCGATGAGGCACCGGGACCACCACACCCTGAGCCCTCAGGTCCTGCACCGCTAGGCGCAGGTCCCGCAAACGCTCCGGGGATAACAGAAGATTTGAGGGAAAAAATCTGCTCATCGGCCGAGAGAGAAACTCGATCTTGTAGCCAGATCGAACGAGTTCCTGAACCCACCTGTCCCGAACCCGGGACAGCCATGGCCGAGAGAAACCGAGCAAGCGTCCCCCCACCCCAGACTCGGGTGAGGGCGCCCCTTCAGGCCGCACTGTTGTGGGCCGCAGAACCGGATTGGCCGGACTTTTGCTTACCTGCCCACGGCTCCTTCTTACCAGGAGCCGCCTTGGACTTGTGGGATTGAGGCAAGAGCGTGCTCTTACCACCCGTGACTCACTTAATTAGTGCATCTAAGGATTCGCCAAAAAGGCGAGAACCATCATAAGGCAGATTGGCCAAGGTCTTACGGGAAGATTGATCCACAGACCAACACTTCAACCAAACCAGGCGGCGATTTAACACCGCCACACTGTGTACACGTGCAGCCAACGGAACCATATCCAGGTCCGCATCACACAAGTACATGACACCCTGGTGGATTTTATCCACCATATCCAAAGTCGCCTGGGGGGCAGAATCAGCCACCAGGACCCGCCTAAGCACCTGCGTCCAGCTCGCGACCGCCTGGGTCGCCATAAGAGAAGCGAAGAAAGCTTTTAACATAGAACCCATAATAGAATAGGTGTGACGGGCAAGAGATTCCATTCTCTTGTCCGTGGCATCCCGGAACACCGGGGTGTCTTCAGCCGGAATCGCAGTGGATTTGTATAAAACAGCTATCGCATGATCCACCGGCGGTGGAATACACCAGCGCTCATCAGTAGCAGGCGTAAAGGGATAGCGTAGCTTAAAACTACTAGGTACAGCAAATGGCTTGCGTATATTACGCCACTGTTCTTTTACAGCGTTTTGAATCAGCAGTGCAGGGGTACACCTGCGACGTTTTGCGCCTTTTCTGCGTCCCATCAGCCGCCAAGGCAGCTGAAGGACATGATTCCTCCTCTAACCGCAGTGTTTGCTTGATAGAAGCAACCAATTCATCCATGAGTGCAAGCTCTTCAGACGAGCCAGGGGGAGAATTATCAACCCCCTCCACCTCAGCCTCCATATCTGACCCGACAAGGTCCAGGGAGGAACGGGACCCCGAAAAGGAGACCCCAGCCACAGCAGCCCCAGTACCATCACCCTCTGAATCAGAGGAAATTGAAACAATGGGCCTTTGTGGATTGAGCAGCCACCAGCATTTGCACCTGAGTCGCAAGGCTAGCCACAATCGCAGCCAAATCCCCCCCATGGGGGGAGAGTACAGACCCCTGGCTCCCCACTAAAGTTGTAGGAAATTCGTTTTCCTGAGAATCCATGCCCCTGTAGCAGTAAAATAAATGGGCGACCGCCCCTTTAAGAGAGCGCTGCGATCGTAGCCCACTGCACACCAACACCCCACACAAGGGACCCTCACAGGGACAATTAAACCAAGGCAGGATACAGGGAATAGAGGGAAATGAACCTGGATATCGCTGCTGCTGCTGCCTGCGGTGCTCCTGAATGCTGGTATACAGGGCGCTCCATTAAAGCCTATGGAGGCTACAAGAAAATGGCCGCCATGCATGTAAAACATGCGGCCGGAGCGATCGCAGCCAAAATGGCGCCGTTTGGCGCCGAAACTGCCGCTCCCACACCCCATGAGGGTGAAGTAAAAGAAACATCCTAATTGCCCAGCAAAAGGAAACATGTTAAACTGCCGCAGCGGCGCTGTAATGTGCCCCAAGCATGAGAAAACTCAAGCCCTACAGCACACAGCCGTTCACATACAAACTGACACAGAGTGCAGCACAACCCCCCCTCCTGCAGCCCACAGCATGCAACATGAGGGATAGGGAGACAGTAATATTGTGAACACAGGGTAAGGTAACACAGTCCCAGACTGACACCCCCCAGACAGACAGGTCCCCACATACATACACTTACCTCTAACATGGCGTGGGGAACCCGCACAGGCGAACAAACCGCTGAACACAAGGCAGGGAGAGTCGCATCCAGGACGCATCAGGAGGTGGGTTGAGAAACCGCACAGCGTCCAGTGAGGTAGCCACCTCACCTGGCATCCCTGCACGACACAGGGATGGGTCGTTCAGAAAACTCAGGAGCGATACCTGACTGAACGCTCGATGGCGGGCTGAGAAACCACTGACCCACAACCTGCGACCAGGGAGGTCAGCCCGAGACGCAGCCCGCATGATCCTCTTCTTCCGAAGAACTAACTAATGCTGATAAAATAACAGCTAACAAGAAAGAGAGAGAAAAAACTCAAATAAAATCCAAAGAAAGGAAAGAGAGCTGGGACAAGGTGTCCCAGCACAGAAACATCCAGCCACTCCTAACAGCTAGACAAATGAAACTGGTTTGGTTACAGGAAGTGGAGGGTTATGTACTGAGGGGACCACCCCCTGGGGGTGGGGATATGTTAAAAGTCTTTTGTACTAACATATTCTATTGCCTAGCTACTCCTACGGATAAGAGGACATAACCCATTGGTGATGAATATGAAGGGGCGGCGACTGTCGGAGGACGTAAGAGAAAAAACATTTTCTTTTGTTCATTGGTGGACGCAGCTCCTGATTCTTAACCATTAGGATGTCCAAAAGCAGCGTTAAACACGAGGGGTGGGGAAAAAAAGCACAAAAAAAAAAAATTCCAAAGCTAAACCATAGCCAACCAGATAACCTGGAGCTCAACCATAAACTGGAGCTCACCTGAAAAAAACCAATACACTCTCAAAGAGGACCAGGTCCTCCAAATATCAGTCAGCAAAACCTTGCAGCCAAAAGAAGCATCCGCAGATGCAAACACATCCGCTTTATAAACGTTTTGTAAATGTGTACAAAAGATCATGTGGCTGCCTTGAAAACCTGCGTCACTGACGCTTGATGGTGGAAAGCCAAGGAGACACTAAGTGCCCTAGTAAAGGGAGTCTTGACAGGGAAAGGAGGAACCTGACCCCTGATGCAATAGGCCTGAACCACCATCTGTCTGATCCATCTGGAAATGGTTGCAGAAGAAGAAGTGGACAACTCTTTGTAAAGTCCGTCCGAGAGCACAAATAGAGAGTGACCGCCTAAGACTCCGAAGCTGCCAGGTAAACCCTAATTGCCCGAACCACATCCAAGGTATGCAAGGTAATTTCCTTTGGATGTTTAGCCTGGCACACAAGGAAGGCAACACAATGTCTTCATTCAAATGACAGTCAGAGACCACCTTCGGAAGGAATGACGGACAAGGGCAAAGCACCACCTTATCCTTGTGAATGACTATATAAAAAGGTGAACTACAGAATAACGCCACAAGTTCGAACACCACAGGACTCTTCCCCCCAGTGAGACCCTTTACCACTTGCGAACCGCCCGCCGCAGATATACTATATACTTAACCCTTTGATTGCCCCTGAGTTAACCCTTACCTGCCAGGGTCATTACAGTAAGTGCACCGTTACTGTAAGGGCACCGGTGCCCATAAAAAAATCAGTTTTAGTTAGGGGGTCAGATCTGTCCGCCGCAGTCCCGCAAAAAATTGCTGATTGCCGCCATTACTAGTAAAAAAAAAAAAAAAAAAAAAAAAATGACAAATCTGTCCCCTAGTTTGTAGACTTGATAACTTTTGCGCAAACCAATCAAAAATACGCTTATTGGGATTTTTTTACCAAAATTATATAGCAGAATACAAAATTGGCCTAAAATGATGAATTTTGATTTTTACATTTTTTTTTATTGGGACTGTTAAATAGCAGAATGTGAAATTTTTGTTTGTTTTTTTCAGAAATGACGCTCTATGGTGTAAAAAAATAAATAAAATCGCACGTGATCAACCACCACCGAAAAAAAGCTCTATTTGTGGGGAAAAAAAAAGGACATCAATTCTATTTGGGTACAGCATCGCACGACCACGCAATTGTCTGTTAAAGTAACGCAGTGCTGAATCCCAAAAAATGGCCTAGTCATTAACGGGGTAAAACCTTCCAGTCCAGAAGTGGTTAATGATGTCATCCAAGAAAGGGGGGGATCAGATAAGGCCTTAGAAATCTGGTCCGCAGACCAGTATTTCAGCAAGATAATATGCTGAAGGACCAATGCTGATACAGACAGCCTAGAAAATCAAAGGAGCTGCATCCAAAGAGGCTTCACAGATAAAATGTAGCCCCTGGACCAACTGATCCGCCAGCTCTGCAAAGACAGGGGGAAGCAGTTTCCCCTCCAGGTCCCAGCATAAAAGTTTAGCCCACTCGGTCAGCTTGCGACCCCAGGGCAATAGTAAAAACCGGCTTAAGGGCCGAACCAGCCACAGCAAGCATATGGCAGGCCAGAGTCTACGCCCACCTATCAGCTGGATATTTAAAGGCCAGGGACTCCAACCAGGGAGTCCTACCGTCCCAGGGAGGGACCCAAGTTCACCCTGAAACTCTCCAGGTGTAAAGGCGTGACAGCTACTTACAATACCCAGGAACAGGGTGGGCACCGCTCAAGGCCAGGAGGAAACGCTGCGACTCAGGCCGAAGCCAGTTTGTATGCGCCCTCACGATACATTTAACTCGCAGACCAGCCCCTGTTCAGTGGAAGGAGCTGCAGTCTACACGCGCTCGCTGGTGGGACCAAGGATTTAAATTATCCAGTTTGTCGCCCAGTCAAGACATTTGATAGTAAAATCAGACAGGAAAAATAAAGGAATAAAATTCCATTTAAAAAGACCAGAGATCCCAGCAAGGAACTAGGTCCTTACTCCTGACAAGGCAGAGAAAAAAAAAAAAAAAAAAAAGTACCAAGTACCAATAGCTGAGTGTAGGTGTATACCCCCTGGGACTGCCCATAGGAAGAGTCAAGCTTTTTCCTGCCTAGTGTCCCACTCCTGTAGGGGGCAGTATAACCCAATAGTGAAGAATCAGGAGCTGTGTCCGTCAATGAACGAAAGAAAATGTTTTACCCTTTTTGGATTAAACAGAAGCAGTGAAGTTTCTAATAAAAAAACTAACCACTATATCTGTGCATGTTGACTTCCACAGATGGAAAATGTAGACCTGATCTCTGCTAGCAGTTCATGAGGGGTGTAGAATACTTAATGGTTTAGCTCTGTGTGTAATCAAATCTATTTCTACACAGGACAAATCCCATGCCATTTTCAACATTGTACAACATTGGCTGAGTGGTTTTGTTGGTTCTCAATGACAACCTGCTGTATGCAAGTGGTAAATATGAAACAAAGACTAAGGGTGTTGGTCTAATACTTTTTTCTGGAGTGTTTGTGAAACTCATACAGCTTAAGTCAGCCAAATGTCACGGCAGAACCACTTACCATGATGTAACTGTGATTGTGCATGAGGGGGTATGAGGCTGGAGTTCAGTGTGGGCTGAATGGAGAGTTCTGCAAAGGAAAAGAAAAATGTAATGAGTTAGAGCTTTGCACCATCCTCACATTTAACTTCTAGACCAGGCCCAGTACTTTTACATGCAACACATTCTTTTTTGCTAAAAATGTACTTGGAACTTTAAAAGCAGAGGTCCTAAAAACAAAATAGTGGTCTTGCAATTTTTTGACACATGGTATTTGTGTAGCGGTTTTTTCAAATCCCAAGAAAAACATTTGAATTTTAAATGCCAAAAAAAAAAAAAAAAAAAAAAACCCCCACATAACCAATTTTTTTTTTTTTGGTAAACTATAAACGATATTACGGCAAGCTGACAGATACCATCCATGTCACACTTCAAAATTGCGCACGCTCATGCAACAAAACCTACGTTTTACTATCCATAGGAGATGCTTTAGAAGCCTTTACAGGTCACCACTTTAGCTGTTCAGAGGTGGTCGGGCACCAGATTTACTGCCCATGATACCTCATGTGTGGGACAACTGTGTGTGCGTGACCAACACGCACGGCCGTCTTTCCGCAGGGAGAAATTAAATTTCATTTTTTATTTTTACACTGTTGCTTTAAAAATGAGATTGCTGCCTTACCGTAAAATCCATTTCTCTGATGCTCATTGACGGACACAGCTCCTTGTATTCATAACTATTGGGTTATTCTGCCCCCTACAAGAGTAGGACACTAGGCTACATCCATGGGCAGTCCCAGGGGGTATACTCCCTCTGATATAGCCACTCAGTTTTGTTACGAGCAGTGTCGGGAGAATTTTAACTCCACAGAGGGGTGGGTGCTGTGTCCATCAATGATCATCAGAGAAATGGATTTTACAGCAAGTCAAAAATCCCATTTTCTTTCAGTTGCCGGACACAGCTCTTGGTATTCATAACCATTGGGGCATCCCAAAGCTTTGTTAAACATGAGGGGTGGGAAAAACCAAAAAAAACTTCCAAAGTTAAACCTTACCGAGCCAAAAAAGAAGCCCACCAAAAAAAAAACAAAAAAAAAAAAAAAAAAACACCCTCGAGGATCAGGTCCTCTTAAACAGCAGCCTGCAAAACCTTGTGACCAAGAGAGAGGAGAGAGTGAAAGGAGGAACCTGACCCCTGATGGAATAGGTCTGAACCACTGTCTGACCCATCTGGAAATGGTCGCAAAGGAAGCGGACAACCCTTTTCGAGGTCCATCTGTGTAAAGGGACAACCCCCCCCCACCGCACTGGCAGTACCAACAGGCTGCAGAAACAAGCGCCTGCAGCCACCAGGCTGATGCATCTAATGCATTACACATGCGGCCATCAGGAAGTAAAATCGAGGAGTCAGCACCAGGTGATAAAGAGGGGCCGAGAGGTCATGGCCGCCGCCATTTTCAATGGCAAACCACAACAATATGGCCACCAGGTATAGGAATACACAGACTACAACAAAATGGTGGCCACATAGGGCATACAGAGACCCAGGCCTCAGGATGGGGGGCCCCTGACAGGAGCCCCCACTTGCAATCGTCCGGCTGCTGGCGGCGGGTCCCCCACCCCTAGTAAGCGCCCTGCCCCATCCCCAGGAACAATGGCCAGACCACCCAAACAGCCCCAGTGTATATGGAGGGGGGTAGGTGAGGGACTCAGCAAAGGGGAGGTGCCTGCGGGAAGGAAGGGAACCCGAGGTCCCAAGGAGGGGCCACTCCAAAACCCTCCAGGTGGAGACTGCTACTCACCCTACCAGGAACCAGGAGGGCACTGCTCTCTACCGAAATGGGGGGGGGGGGGGGGGTGTCAGTCAGGAGGAGAGCTGCGACTCAGGCCGAGACCCAGTCGTATGCAACCTCGCAAGGTGTTTAACTCGCAGGCCAACCCCTGTCTAGTGGGGCTATGTCGCTGCCAACCTAGCACGGAGCCGAAGTCTGCATGTGCGCCCCAGACTGGAGTGACCACTGGATCTAGATAGTCCAGTCCAGCAGTTGATTGTAGATCTCACAGGAAAAATCCAGGAGAAAAAAAAATTCTATTGAAAAAGAATTGCCAGGACCAAAGATCCCAGCAAGGAACTTGGTCCTGACTAGGCTATAGCAGAGCGGGAGTATACCCCTTGGGGCTGCCCATGGGTATAGCCAGAAATCTTTACTGCCTAGTGTCCTACTCCTGTAGGGGGCAGTATAATCCAATGGTTATGAATACCAGGAGCTGTGCGTCAATGAACAAGAGAACAAATTTATCACTTTTATTGTAATTATAAAATGTAAATATTATTGTATTTATTGTAAACATCCCTGTGACAATAGGCTGTGACTGGCATTTTTATGGAGAGATATGGGGTCTATAAGAACCCAAAATACCTCTGTCCTTAACAGCCTTCAAAACACCAAGATCGGCATTTAATGCTTTGATTTTTTTTAAAATGGCGCCATTGACAACCGGAAGTGAGGTCATGTCATTGCTTCCGGGTTACCATAGCAGAGAACTGATCCTAGCTTTGTTCAGCTGTCGGACCAGCCGGTGGCAGTCAGGCATTGTGGGATATAACCACTGACAGTCCAGTGACGTATGGGTACATCACTTTTTACAGAAGTGGTTAATACTTTTAAAGTGGAACTTTAGTCAGAAAATTAAATCCTGCTAGATAACTTCAGGCTGACCCCTTTTGAAGGTATAGCTATGTAAAACATTAAAAATAAGCGCCTATACTGTTTAAAAATCCAATAATACACTGTCTACCCCTGCTCTTTTTAGGCACTGCCGAGTTTGTAGAGGCCAATCTGCTGACAACCTTTAGTGCCGGTTCACACTTGTGCGGCTGCGGAGATCGCATGTAATTCGGAGCGCACTGCTCCTTCATTACATGCGATCTCATGTGCGGTGCGAATTTCAGCCATACACTTTGTATGGCTGAATTTGCACTGCATCCGCACCAAAGACGCACAGGAGGCATTTTTTGAGCCGCATCAAAATCGGATCGCACAGTGGTTCACACTTGTGCGATCCGATTCAGTGCGTACTTGCAGATCGCACTGCAATATGCAATCTAACTGGGGGTGTCTAACTTTTAATTGACACCTCCTGCGTATCGCATATGGCAGTGTGAACTGCCAGAGGTGCAGATGCGATGCAGGAACAAGCTGCATATTCGCCGCGTTCCCGCATCGCACAAGTGTGAACCGAGCCTAAAGCGGAATTAAACTCTTTTACAGCCAAGGAAGTTGCTTTGATCTGCAACTGCCATGATGCTGCACATGTGATCAGTTATGACACCAGCCATTAGATGGTTTGACAGTTTGGTTGAAGACACAAGCAAATGTGACAGTTGCATTCCCCAATCACCGTTAAATCTCCTGACGCTAGGCAGATTAAAACTGAGTTGGGAGTGGTCATGCAGGGGGGTATTGACCAGATGGGACAGCCCCCATGGGTGTGTATATGCTAATGCCTTTTGTCTTTTGACTAAGTCTATATGCCTAGCTACTCCTACGGAGCGGAAGTCAATACCCAACAGTGATGACTTAGAGGTGGCGGCGACTGTCGGAGGACGTAAGAGAAATATGCACTGTTACTGTACTAATGACACTGGCAAGGAAGGGGTTAACATCATGGGCAAGCAAAGGGTTAAATGTGTCCCTAGGGGGTGCTTTCTGCATCCTAAATAAGAGGAACACAGGAGCCTTGTGTTCATAACTGACAGAACAGCGGTCTGCCTTGTTTACAGCGGCAGACCACCGTTCTGTCTTGCAATTGTGGCCATCAGCTTCCTTTGCGGCGAATGGGCACGCCTGCACCCCGCTAGCGGTCCTGCGAAGAGAGGTACAGTTAACATGATTCGCAGAACAGAGCCAACCTGCCAAAGTAAAACTGCAGCAGCCAGTCGTTAAGAGGTTAGTCAAATCAGCCAATAATGATAGCCCTTTTCCCCCTATGCTGCCTTCACAAGGCATACAAGTTCAACCAATCTGTGCATGTAGCCCTAAGTGCATTTAGGTTGACTTGCAGCATACACTTTAATTTACCTGCGCTGTTGCATTACTGGTGGCGGACTGAATTGCACAGCGTGCTCTTGGAGCCTAGAGAATTATTAACACAAATTCAAAAGATAGCTTAACTCCTGCCAATCTTACCTACAGAACTGAAATTGAACATGGGTGGCAATTCCCTGCCACTGGGTAGGCGTGTATTAGGGTCACGAAGCTCATCAAAGAAGGAGTGTGCACAGGCCTGTAGTGGGGAAAGGCGGGTGTCTGGGGTGTACTCCAAAAGCCGGCTGCACAACGTGATGGCTTCAGGAGAGGTACGGGGCTTAAAAACCTGAGAAAAAAAAAAAGATAATGCATGAAAGGATTAAACAAATGTAGTACATTTTAACAAGTATGCCTGGAATTAGTGTAATGCAAGGCTTCCTATATTTCGCAGAGATTGAGAGGCAGGTGGTTAACATCACATTTTCCACCTTTGCCATTCAGGAGTAGCCTTATATTTTTATCAATAAATTCGAGGCTTCCTCTGATTGGCCAAGAAACACTCAGCCTAACTTATTCTGCACTTACAGCTGCCAGAAGACAGAGCCCCTTATGCTACTACAGTCCATCACTTCACACATAGCTGCTACATTGTTCTGTAATTGAAATCGGAAAAAGTAAAACTAAACCTGGAATTCTTCCTATGAAAGCAAATGTTTCTATTGCGTATACAATGGTAGAGGTGAATAACTTACCCTGCAATCCCTTATGAAAGGTTATGTGTTATGTTATACACTACAGCTACCATTTTGCCTGGGATGAAATTCAATTTTTATTTTTGCAACTTGCCTTTGTCCAGGGATGTGCTTTTATTTGTGGAAACTTGAATTCTGTATAGTTTGGATTCATCTCTCTTATTTGTTCCCTTGTGGGAGTTCCTAAAACCTGGAGAACAGAATCGGGGGGGGGGGGGGGGGGGGGAAGAAAAATAAATAAATAAAAGTCTCATTCACATACTTAAAAGCAGAGTTCCAGACAAAAATACAACTAAGTCCTGAATAGACCAACCCCTTGTTTAATACAATAGTTTCCCCCTTTTTGTTTTGTGCCTTTTCTAGTCTTTTGAAGGTGTACTTCCATACTAACCTTGCTGCGGTGATGTACGTCAATTCCGCCTGTGCACCAGCTCCATGGATTGCTGTGTCATCAATCCCAGGGTTCATTTGGTACCTCCCGCTGCCAGCATCCCGTTTTTTCACAACTGGAAAGGACGCAACGCTAGGTGGAGATCTGCGCCATTTTTAAATGGGGAATGTAGTACATGTGCATGCAGTGAGGTGCCCTTTCTTCACACCGCACATGACTGATAGGTACGTGATGGGTAGCCAGAATGCACCCAATCCCGAAAGAGACCCAGCGGGCTTCACATGCCCACAGTCAGGATGCCTGAGCTGTGCAGAACAACAAAGTAATCCATGCTGCACAACTACTGAAAAAGGGACAATTTTGAAGATAGCCAATTGTGAAATAATGAGCGGTGACTAGAACGGGGGTAATTTTATCTAGAGAAAAAAATCAGAACTCCGCTTTAAGCAGGTTCCATTAGTTCAGAACTTCTGCGAGGACGGCTTACAACCTATCTGCCTATATATGGCCACCGTCCACCAATTCAAAGTTCACAGGTACATGTTTTGGACAGGTACCCGTCCAATTCCTAGGGCCCTCACCAAGGCAAGGTTCCTCCAGAAGTTTGTCCCACCGGTTGAAAAAAACCTACAAAACACTGATCACCACTTTCCCTGCCTTGATTCTTTTATTACGTAAACTGAGTCCCAAGTGCCATATTGCATGCTTTTCCATATGCTGAAGAACCAGGCTCTACAGATTCGCTTTAAAAAAAACTTAACTTGCCATGAACCTGAACCTTCCAATAGCCTTGCGTGTAAGAATAGTACAGTGGCCAAGTCATTAGCAGTTGTGCCCGAAAGCACTAGGGTTGTCTGATTGAATCTCAACCACGGCACTACCTGCCTGGAGTTTACATGTTCTTCTTATGTGGGTTTCCTCCGGGTACTCCGATTTTCTCCCCCACACTCCAAAGACATGTTTGTTAGGTTAATTGGCACTAGCACAGTGGGTATAGAAACAAATCACCCCACTTAATCACATTTTGTTGCTTTGGAGCCTTAGACAGTTTTTGTTTTATCCAGCTGTATTCACTCCGTGCACCTTTAGAGCATCTAAGTGAAAGAGCCAAACCAACATGTAAAAAAAAAATCTCATAAAAGGATCACCTTGTGTCAGGATTTTGTTGAATCACCTTTTGCTTTAATTCCAGCCTTTAGTCTGTTGGGATTGGTCTCTACTAACTTTGCACGTCTAGACTTCACAATATTTGCCCACTCTTTGCAGAACTGCTCAAGTTCAGTTAAATTTGACAATGACCATTTGTGGACTGCAATCTTCAAGTCATTCCACAGATTTTCAATGGAGTTTAAGTCTGGGCTCTGACTAGGCCTTGCAAGGACATTAACCCTTTTCTCCTTCAACCACTGTGTTAATTTTCGCTGTGTGTTTTGGGTTTATTTGGAAGGTAAACCACCTTCCCATTGACAACTTTCTGGCAGAGGGCAGATTTTCTTCAAGAATTTGACAGTATTTTGCCCCATCCATCTTGACAAATGTTCCCAGTCCCTGCTGCAAAGAAACACCCCCATAACAGGATATTACCACCTCCATGCTTCACTGTATGAATGGTGTTGTGGTAAAATAGTTCAATTGTAGTCTCATCTGACCAGAACAACATTTTCCATGTGAACTTACCTCAATCTTCAAGGTGCGTTTTGGCAAGCTTAGTTGTGACGGCACGTGGCCTTCGAGTGGCTTTTTTCCCCCCATACAAGCCATATTTGGGGAGAATTTGAGATATTGTAGATATTGTTGACACATGCACACAATGACCACTTGGTCATAATTTCCTGCAACTGCTTCAGAGTTGCTGTAGTCCTCTTGGTAGCCTCTGACCAGCTTCCTCCTGGCTCTTGCACCCAGTTTGGAGCAATGTCCTGATCCAGGGAGAGGTTGTGTTGTACCAAATATCTTCCAAGTCTTGATGGACCTTTGTGCTTCTAGGCATCGATAAAGCCTTTGATATTTTTTTTATATCTCCTGACTTGTGCCTGTCCCCAACTTTATCCCATAGTTGATTGTTTGCTTCAGTTGTACTACCAGGGACTGAAATGCTTCAGAAAAGCTCTTTTCATGCAGAGCTAGTCAAAATCAGTTAAAAAAAGCTTTATGTGACATTGAGGTGATTAGCTACAAGTTTTTTAAAACGTCATTTTTAAGAGTGGTGATCTTTTTCAACTCAGGGATTCGGTTTTTGTTTTTTTCCTGACATGTTGGTGTTCTATCTTTCACTTGGTTATAGGGTCCAGTAAATAAACCTGGATAAAACAAACTGCCCGTCTCATTTCAGGCTGCAAATTCTTTATACCCACTGTATGCAAGAATGAATTTGAGACCTTAGATAAACTCCTTGAGGGCAGGGACTTATGAGAATTTACAATATACGTTAAGCACTGCATAATCAATTGCACTTTACAAGCATCTGTAAAAAAAACAGCCAACTTCCTACTTGCCACCTCGGTCCACAATACAGCCAGAAAATATCTGCAGCGCACTGATCACAGCTTGCTCTTAGCTGCATTAAGATTGGACGAAAAATCAACAGCTCCACAACTGAAAACCACCTTTAGAAGGTCTTATTAGGAGTGAACTTGACACTTTCTAATAAGCCCTGTTCCTGGATTAGGCGAGATGCTCTTAGACAAACACATAGCTTGAAATATATTCCTAAAGTACCCAGACACCATGCAGATTACAAATATCTGACTTACTGGCATAATATAGCAAAACCATTACATAAATCTACACATTGTACCATTCATCCATGTTTTATGTCCGGGACAGGAAACCCCGTAAGGTTTACTCTTTTTAGACAAAAGCAAGCTAACCCAACCAAACCATTCCTTACACCCCTCCCATCCAAAAAGTGACCAGGCAAGATGTCTAGTTTCAAATCTAAAAAAAAAAAAAAAAAAAAAAAAAAAAAAAAAAAAAAGCTTTGGCTGCTATACTCACCTGGTCTTTGGTGTTGCTCCCCTGCAGACTAACCAATTCAGCTGCGGCTCCTACTCCTGGCTGAATGATGCCTAATGTCATTCAACCCACTTCCTGTAAGCCCAGGGCATCAATAAATAACCTCATCTAATACTTCCTCAGTAAAAAAGGTATAGATATTACAACATGTTACAAAATTAAAAAAACACCACAGCTATGTTCTGGTAACTGACCTTTATGATCTCTACCAACTGGTCCACACCGCTGTCTCCAGGGAAAATGGGCTGACCCAAGAGCAGCTCTGCCAGAACACAACCTGCTGACCATATATCTGAACGGGAAAAAGTAATGTCAGTATAAATAGTCACAGGTGTGTCAAAGAAGATCAGGTAGGCATTACTACTGAGCACCTAGATCAGGCTTCACACTGCATCAACTTACCAATGTTTGCAGTGTAGTCTGTGGCTCCGAATATAAGTTCCGGTGCTCTATAGTAGCGGGAGCAGATATACGACACATTCGGCTCCCCCCTCACCAGCTGTTTTGCACTGTGAAATAGAAAAATAAATAAAAAAATGGTATTCCTGAATGCAAAGGAAATATTAACCAAAAAAAAAACGACCATGCTTTATTCAGTAATTTTGTGTATGAAGCTAGAAAGATTTTGTAGTGGTTCAAAAACATTTATACCTGAATACATTCCCTGCATTAAAAGGTAAAAAAAATGTTTAGGCAACGGTATCACCCATCTCACCTCCCTTATACTTAACCTGAGTACTCACTCGATCCAGCACTGTGCCTGGTTTGTAGCAGCTCTCTCCACTCTCACAGGCTTTGCGAGGCAGCAGGAGCCATTGGCTCCTGCTGTCAGTCAAATCACGCGATGAGGGAGCAAGGGGCGGAAGAAACGGAGTACAAGTGGGGGACCTGAGAAGGACTGGAAATTCCAATGCAGAGCAGGCAAATGTATGTACACACACACACACACTATCTCATATATAATATAAATATATATATATATATATATATATATATATATATACATACATACATACATACATACATATATATACATACATATATACACACACACTCCCTTTGGGCTTAATCACTTTAAAATGTTTCACCAATTTGTTTCATAATCATATCACATTGCAATTAGTAACTGTTTAAAACAGAACTATACTTCGCTTCAGTTCAGTGATGCAGCATCCTGGAGCTCCCTGCAGGCATCTACAGGTGGATGGCTTCCGGGTATTGATTGCCGCCCGCTTTCATTGGCTCGGCCGAGCTGGCATCACTCCCATGCATCTGCGGGCATTCAGTCAGCTCAGAATTGCTCAATTTGTACAATAAGCTCACTGTACGAGGCAGACAGGCAGGTAACTAATGCAAAGGAGACATAGCATGCTTCTTCTGCATTAAAAATCCTGCCTGTTGACCCATTTTTAGATCTGGCATGATTTTCCACTTTAATGGCTGCAGAGAAAGTTAACGGCTATACCTAAGGCTTCGAGCAACTCAGGATATTGTCTGTGGCAATGGATTCCCTTAAATTGCAGAGAGATTTCCCTTCACGTCCTGCCCCATAGCCAAACAGGAAGTGAGAAGAAATCTCCACAATAAGACAGATATGGCAAAACAAACTGACAGGACCCCATAACTCTCCCTTACTATATCCCAAAAAAAAAAAAAAAAAAAAAAAAGAAGTGTTGCCCATAATTCTTATTCACAAATTCTTCTAAATGTATGCAGAGGACAGAGGATATAACCATGCTAGCAGAAAACATAGCACAGTGATAAGGGGAGGTGGTCCAGGCAATGAGCAAAGGAAGGATTGGGGGCAGGAAAAAATAAATCCATCTATTTTACTCATCAGCAATTAACAGAAATAGAATTAAGATTTTATTTTACAACCGCCTTAACCACTTGCCTACAGGGCACTTTCACCCCCTTCCCATCCAGGCCAATTTTCAGCTTTCAGCGTTCTCACGCTTTGAATGACAATTGCACGGTCATGCTACACTGCACCCATATGACATTTTTATCATTTTTTTCACACAAATAGACCTTTCTTTTGGTGGTATTTAATCACCTCTGGGTTTTTTATTTCTTAAAAAAAAAGAAAAAAAGTCAGAAAATTGTGAAAAAAAAAAAAGTTTCTTATTTTCTGTGAGTAAATTTTGAAAATAAATACATTTTTCTCCTTCACTGATGTGCGCTGATGAGGCGGCACTTATGGGCACTGATGAGGTGGCACTGATGAGGAGGTACTAATATGCCGCACTGATAAGCACTGATGGGTGGCACTGATTAACACTGATGGGCAGCACCATCAGTGCCCACACTCAGTGCCCATAGTGCTGCTAGTCAGTGCCTAGATGAGCATGCACTGATGGGCACTGACTGGCAACACTATGGGCACTGATTGTGGGCACTGATGGGGGACACTGTGGGCACTGATGGCATTGTATTTCCTCTTGTGTAATCAGGGCACTGGTGATCAGTGCCCTGATAACATTTCTCTGTGTTGCTGATCCGCTCTCCTCTTGCTCACACGCAGTGTGTGTGAGGAAGGAGAGCTGGCAATGAGATGATCTCATCTCATATGTTTACATTTGAGATCATCTCTCATTGGATGTTCTGATCGCGTGGCAAATGGTCGCTGTGATTGGCCATTCACCACGATCTGTGGCAGATTTTCCCCGATGAGCGCGCGGGGAGCCTGTTACTGGGAGGCCGTTTAAAGACTGCCTCCCGGAAATTAGAGTATGTAATGTATAGGGGGGTGGAGTTTTAAGCGTGCCCGAAGGCTCTCACCACTCCATCACAATGGACGACGTAGGCATCGATGGAAAATGCAGGTAGTTGGTATAGCTGCCGAAGGCTTTCCCTGGTCAGGCATTGCTCGTATGGGGTACTGCGCTGAGGTAAAGTGCTCTTACTGTCCATTACCGTCCACGCCAAGCAGATTATTGAAATGCCCCTGAGCAGCAACGCCATGACATTGCTAAAAAAAAAAAAGCAAGGGGGGGGGGGGGGGTAGAAACTTCTGCCGGCACAGTTGTACTACGGTCCTCTGTTCCTCCAGATCTCTCAGGGAGGATAGTAAGGCTGCAGCTTTTGCTGTGTACCTTGGCAAATTGATAATGAGCAGCAGGAAAGGGGGGGGGCTCTGGTGGACCTGCGCACTGATTCCGCAATACACGCCATCCCCCACAAGATTGTCTTAGTCACGGTCCCTGCCTCTATGCGCACCCCAGGGTAGAGTCTCAGGTTTTCTACAAGAGCAAATTAAGCCTCTTGTCCATGGATCTGGGAGCGCCCCAATAACCTCTGTATGCCTGGCAACCAGAGAAGGCTGCGTCCAGACTGGGGATCTTATTACAGACCAACGCACCAACCTCCGTGAAAGAAAGCTTGCATTTCAGGGCCCTTGAAAAGGAGGAAGGGTTTCTTCTCCGGGTCTGGCCATTCTCTCTTGATGGTTTCTACCAGAACTACATGGACCGGGAACACCCTTATCTTCTGTTGCCCCAGGCCCAGATACATCCGGTCATAAAAGGGTAGCAGCTTCTACTCCTCCTGGATTCCCAGGGTGGTGTAGATGGCTCCACAGAGATCCTACACCTCCTCCAGGGAAAGCTTGTAGTGAGGGTCTAGAGGACTTACCGTCCAACCCCTTTCCCTCTAACCCCACCTGGGGTCGGAGAAAGCGCTAACTGGCCCCTCCCTTAGCTTCCTCGCTAGTGCCCCCTGTTGCCCCTCCACTAGTGTAGGTTAAGGCCGGCAGGGCTGGTGCCACACCCTGCTGCGCTGGCAGAGGGCTAGCCTGGGGCTGCAGGATCTGAAAATCAGAAAACAGCATTTTAAAATGACTAAAAGGTGCTAGAAAACTTTTTAAAACCTTTGTCTCACTAGACGGTCCAGGCTGCTCTAGACTAGGCAATCACAGGTGCAAGCCTACTACTGATCAGTATGGGGTTCTGACCGACACCGTTTCCAACCTGGGGTGGTTCATCCCCCCTTAGGACAACCTGGGGCCCCCAAGCTCCCCAAGAGGCATCATATTGATGCCAAATTTAGTATAGGCAACATGGCTCGGTGCAGACCACAACTCCCAACCTCAAGTGATCCGACAGCCTTAGCTTCCCAAAGAGTTCGGATTAGACACACCCACCCCACAGTGGCCAGGCTTAACTGATGCCACCAGGTTACTGCACAGAGGATTGTTCTCTCGAGAGGGTAATGAGTGCAGAGTCACCGGGAGTGCCCCTAGGACCAACTAACCCAGATTCCCAGTACCACCTCCTAACCCTACGACCACCAAGAGGGGTCCACACCCGTGAAGCTATCGGGTAATACAAAAAGGGAACCCCCACCCCAGTGTACCTCTTACCTTGAGTGGCTGGTGCTGCCATTGCCAGAAGCAGTCCGCCACCTCTGTTCGGACAGCTCCCCCTGAGGATCGCGGTGGTCCCACCTTCCTGAGCCGCTCGCTGAACCCTCCAGTGTTACAGGCTCACACCAGCCAGTGCCTGGACCTCTCCCATAGACAGTGGCCCCGTCGGATTTGCACACCTCCACCGGACATGACGCCACCACGCACTCCAGCCCAGCCTTAAGCTCAATCACTGGCCACACAACGCAGGAGGAACGGTGCGCCTCCTGCGACTCTCCCCTGGACAGAATGAGAGCGAGCCCCTGAAGCTTCTTCCCCACTCTCAGGAGAAGCTGGGGTTGCTAAGCAGGGGACCTTACCAAAAGCCCAGGGTTCCACCAAAAAATAGAGAAATGAGGAGAGACCTCAGCTTCTCCCCACAGTGAAAACCAGCTTTAACCTCCCCAGCTGATCAGCCGTGGTTCCCAGCGATGTCTCCCCACTGGAGGAAACACCAAAAATGAGGGTCCAATGGGGCAGGAGGAACTTAAATCTTGAAGCTAAGGCGGTGTTTGCTGTGAAGGGAGGAGCCAAGTTCTCAGGAGATGGCTGTTAAAGACAATTAGGGAAAAATTAAATATTCGAGGTACGAGTCTTTTCTTTCCAAAATGGGGTCATTTAGTGGGTAATTTCCTTGTCCTAGTGTTCCAGGGCATTCAAAATTTAATAGGTATTCAGGAAATGTAATGTGCAATTTAGGCCTTAGAACACCTGACAGTGCTACTTGCACGTTGGGCCTGTATGTGACCATGCTGTGAAGGTCTCGACACGCGGTATTGCCATACTCTGGAGTAGCAAAAACTGGATTTTTGTCTGATCGTAAAATCCTTTACTCTGATGTTCGTTGACGGACACAGCTCCAGATCATCTTGACTCTTGGGTTTATTCTGTCCACTACAGGAGGACACTAGGGGGGAAAAAAAATAATTTGACTATGCCTATAGGGCAGTCCCAGGGGGTATACTCCCACTCCCTGCTATAGGTCTTCAGTTTGGTAAGAAGCAATGTCCGAAGAACCCAACTCAATAGAGGGACAGGTGCTTTGTCCATCAATAAACGTCAGAGAAAACTGGATTTTTGACTTACTGTAAAATCCTTTTCTCTTCTCTTAAGCTCATTGACAGACGCAGGACGGATATTCAAGATATCAGTCCTGCGTCTGTCAATGAGCGACAGAGAAAGGGATTTTACGGCAAGACAAAAATCCAGTTCTTTCGTTCATTGACGGACAAAACTCCAGATCTTCTTGACCCTTAGGATGTCCCAAAGAAGTTTTAACATGAGGGGTGGGAAGAACACAGCAAGAAAGCAAAAACACTCCCCCAAAGGCTAAACATCGCCAACCAGGTAAAACAGGAGCTCAACCAGGAACAACTGGAGCTCATCTGACAAAAAAAAAAAAAAACACCTTCAAACAGGACTAATCCTCTCCAACAGCCTGCAAAACCTTGTGCCCAAAAGAAGCATCCGCAGATGCCAACATATCCATATTATAAAAATGTGAAAGTGTGCACGGACGACCAGGTGGCCGCTTTGCAAACCTGCAATACCGATGCCTGATGACGGAAGGTCCAAGAGGCCCTCATAGAATGTGCCTTAACGGGGAAAGGAGGATCCTGACACTTAATGGAATAGGCCTGCACCACCGTCTACCTGATCCATATAGAAATAAATAGCTGCAGCAGACACTGCCAGCCCCTTGAGGGTCAATTCATTATAACTAAAAGGCAATCGGATTTTCAAAACGATTCAGTCACCACCAGGTACACCCTGATTGCCAGAACCACATCCAAAGAATGCAAGGCAATCTCTTTAGAATGCTTAGGACACAAGGAAGGAAACCGGTCTTCATTTAAATGGAAACCAGAGACGACTTCAGCAAGGAACGACTGGTAGGGATGAAGCACCACTTGTCTCCGAACCACCAGATAGTTTGAAAAAGACAAGACAACACAGCAAACTCCAAAACCCTGCACGCAGAATTAATAGCCATCAAGAAGGCTACCTTCTGTGACAGTAAGCAGAGAATCATCACGAATATATTTTTTAAAGGCGGTTTCTGAAGAACTGACCGCACCAAAATTAAGGTCCCAAGGAGGCAACGGAGATCTCACCGGAGGGAGCCAGGTGTTGGACCCCCTGAACAAAGATGTGAACCAAGGAATTTGTGGCCAACAGGCGCTAAACAAAATCGCCAGGGCCGAAATCTGGCCTTTGATGGTACCCAAGGCCAAAACGCTGATCTTCATCTCTTTGGAGAAACTCCAAAACACAAGAGACCGAAAAGCAATGGGGGGAGACCCCCACCGAGACTCACACCAAGCAATGTACGCTCTCCAGACTCGATAAATCTTCCAGCTTTTAACAGCGTAGTAATCAGATTCAGACACCACCTATCCTTCAGCACCTGGCTTTCAACAGCCAAGCCATTAAAGCCAGCGACTGTAAAACAGGATGGAAGATCGGTCCTTAAAACAGATCTTCTGAGAGAAGGTCTCCAAAGGATATCAGCGACCAGCTGCACTAGGTGTGCATACCAGGACCTGCGAGGCTAGTCTGGAGCCACTAGGATGACCGTAATCTCTTCTGCCTTGATTCTTTGCAGGAGTCTTGGCAGAAGAGTTATCAGGGGAAAAGCGTACATCAGACGATACTGGCCCCTGTGGCGTCGGCCAGAGGATCCCCAGGCCTTGATATGAACCTCTGCTCCTTCCTGTTGAGACGAGAGGCCAACAAGTCCACATCGGGAGTCCCCCACCGGAGACACAGTCGATGAAACACCTCCTGGTAGAGACCATACTCCCTGATTCAACGTCTGCCAACTGAGGTAATCTGCCTGCCAATTTTCTACCACTGGAATATGTACAGCAGAGATTGCTGAAACGAACAGTTCTGCCCACCTTAGAATGCCGGCTACTTCCCGGGCCGAAAGGACACATTTGGTACCCCCTTGATTGACATATGCCACAGAGCTGTGGCATTGTCCGATTGAATCCTTACCAGGCGCCCCTGCAAATGAACTGTCCATTGGGTCAGGCAAAGCCTGATCGTCTGAATTTCCAGGATGTTGATTGGCAGGGCTGGACTCCTGAAAGCATTCCGATTGCAGAACCGGTACAATGACCCCTGTGAAAGCAGATCCTGTACCACCCCAAGAACTCATAAGCAATACGGGGCCAAACGCTGGTTGGAAGGGAAGAACCTTGCCGGAGGCAAGGACCAGAAATCTATCTTGTAACCAGACCGAATCAACTCGTGGACCCATTTGTCTTGAATCAAGGAGGTCCACGGATCCAGAAACAAGTGAAGATGTCCCCCCCCCCCACCCCAGATATGGGTAAGGGTGCCCCCTTCAGGGAGAAGCGCCTTGTCTACGGTCCCGGAGGAACCCACTCTCGACTTACCAGGCCAGGGCCTCTTGGAACCCCCTGCGGTGTTACAGGTGGATTTTGATCCCTGGTCCTTCGATGCCAAGGGACAAAAGGACAGCTTATGGGCAGAGAAGAAAGGGCCACTTTTGCGACAAGGCTCTTTACTCCTGGCAGTCTTTGGAAGCAGAGTACTCTTACATCCAGTAAGTCCCTTAATGATCTCTTCCATGGAAGCTCCGAACAAGTGGTCTACAAAAGGGGAGATCAGTCAATACTTTCTTGAAAGCCTGGTCCGCAGACCAGTATTTCAGCCATATCATGCGGCGAAGAGTCACCGCTGTCACGGACACCCTACAGGCTAAGGAGGCCACATCCATAGGAGGATTCACAGATATACTGCAACCCCTGGACCAACTGGTCCGCCAGGTCAGGAGGGGACTGTCCCCCTTCCAAAACCTGGCGCAGGAGCTTAGCCCATTCCGCTAAGGTCTGGGAAACCAAGGTTATGGCAAAAACCAGCTGCAGAATGGAACCGGCCATGGTAAAAAAGGTATCGGACCAGAGATTCAGCTCTCTATTTAAAAGGGTCCTTAAAGGACGGAGAGTCCTCCACCGGGAGAAGGGTGGCTTTATTCAACCTGGAAACCTGCGAGTCCACCACAGGAAGTACTGTCACTTTCTTTAACAGGGACTCTTTAAAAAGGATGCCTTCTAGCGAAACATTTAGGGACCAGATAATGTGTTAGGGGGAACCCCACTGACTCGCGACAATGTTGTCGAAATAGGCGGGAAAGGGAAACTCCTTTGCCGTTTTGGAGGCTCTGCATGTACCAAATTGTGCCGACGCAGCTGTATCCCCCAATTTCAAGATTTCCCGCACTGATGCAAACAGTGCATCCACTAGCGCTTTTTCATGTGCGGCTGTAGTGGAAGAGGAATCATCCTCACTATCAGAGCACTCCGGGTGAGTGGACGCAAACCCAGTAGGGTGATTTGCGTTTGCGGCGGCCAAATCAACATCCGAATCTGAGGAGACAGGATGCAGGTCAAGGATGCTTTTTGCTCGTCCTATTTTGGAGGGCCATATCTACTTTGGACACCAGTGACCGGAGGACGCCTGTCGTAGCAGACAAGGCGGACTGTGACCCCGGTAGCCTCAGAGGGGGGGGGGGGGGGGGTCAGGTGGTGACGTGCTCCAGGGACTCCATTGTTTAACCTGGGGACCACCAGCAAAAAGTGTAAAAATTGCTGTTAAACATTTCTGTCCTTACATTTAAAGGGCCTCAGGAAATGATAGGTAGTCAGTACATCAGGAATGATCAATTTTCAGTGATACGTAGCCTAGCTTAGATTATAGGCTCTATAACACACACACCTATTATACACTTATCAGGATTTATATTACCTAAGACGTGTAGCAGAATACTTTCTGGCCTAAATTTCTGACGAAAGTAGATATTGGATTTCTTTAAAAACAAAGTAGAATTTTTTTTTCTTCAAAATTGCTGCTCTTTTTTGGCTTTAAAAAAAAAAAAAAAAACCAGTGGTGAATAAAAACCAAAATAAAGCTCTATGTGTGAACAAAATGATTAAAACTTAATTTGGGTACAGTGTAGCATGACTGAGTAATTGTCATTCAAAGTGCAAGAGCACTGAAAGCTGAAAATGAGTCTGGGAAGGAAGGGGGGGGAAGTGGCCAGCCAGTATTGATGTGGTTACCTCGGTTTCCACTTTTCTTTATAAATAGAAAATATTTTTAGGGTAACTTATTAACCAGCAACATGGAGACTGCCATTGCTTTTCTACTGGTTGACTTGTAGCATGCTTAATGTATTCATTACCAATGGTAGAGAGCAGAAATAGTACCAATATAAACAGGACTGCCAAACCAATCGCGTGGCTTGCAGTTCCATCAATGTGTCAGGTAGCAGGGTCAAACTAGATAACTATAGGTACTAAAACTACTCAAAGGTTCGAACAACATTAAGGAAATAAGCTAAGGGGTCAGCTATGCTCGGTTTTATTAGTGAACTTGTTTGCCATTGCAGAGTTTCAAATGGCGTGTTACAGTTCCACCACGATGGTAACACAGAAGGCCAACCCTTACTACATGTAAGTGGCTTACAAACAGGAGACGCAATTTAGGCTTACCTGCCAAAGTCACAGAGTTTCAGCACTGCTGTATCCGGATCAACCAGTAAGTTCTGTGGTTTGATATCTCTATGGCAGACACCTTGAGAATGGATATAGGCCAGACTACGGAATAGCTGGTACATGTAGACCTGGGAGGTGAAAAGACAAACAATCACCATCTGAAAGACCACAATCACCAAACTTCCATCACAAGCATGTTCCTACCCTGGCTCACCTTCACATATAGGGACGGCAGCGTGGATTTGGCTTTTGCAAAGTGCCGAGCAACACGATAGACTGTTTCTGGGACAAAGTCCAGGACTAAGTTCAGATAAACTTCATCCTTCTAAAAGAACACATGAAATCGCATTCATTCAGTAATACTACAGAATATTTCATAAAGGACAAAACAAGTTGACAAGACAAAATAGGGATCGTTAACCTAAAGCAACCATTGGAGTTCGGTAAATCACAAGAGCTTCTACGGATTACAGTAATCTAAACATTGTCTTTTCTTTTTATAATGGTTCAGAAGCTTGAAAGACTAGACAGAATGACAAGACAGAAAGAATTTAAACAGAAAAAAAAAAAAGGAGGAGACCGATCAGACAGACCGTTTTGATACAACAGAAAGCATTTGAGTGAATCTGGTAAAGTGCAAGTATGGAGAGGAATTAAGGTGGGTGGAAGCCGGCCTGACCTTCTCTCCGCTGGAGTAGAAGAAATATCTCAGACGCACAATGTTACAGTGATCCAATCTACGCATGATCTGCAGTTCACGATTCTGTACAAAACAAAAAAAGAAAAAAATTAATGCAAGTCATAAAAACCCAAGCATTCACAGATATAAAACTCAGTCTCTGTCAATACGGATTAACCATTTTTAAAGTTACCAATTAGATCCCTACCTTAAACCTCTTGTCTTGCAGAACTTTCTTAATTGCCACCATCTCTCCACAATCCACAAGTCTTGCTTGATAAACCACGCCAAATGAACCATTGCCGATGACTTTGATGTCCGTATAGGACACCTCCTGTGGACGGTCTGGTCCCTGACCTGGCGTGGCCACTACTGTGGTTACTTTTCCATTGTCTCCTGTGAAGAGACAGTTACAGCTAAGCATAAAGCCAAACTATTCAAAATCATTGTACAGTATCAAGGACACTTCACTGTGATATAAGCAAACACACACACTGAACTGTAGAAAGAAAAAAAAAAAATCACGTTGCAAAATATGGGGCCCTCCTGCTGAAACACCCCTGTTGGAGTTAGGGGGTCAACCAATATTCAAATAACAGTTATCGGTCAGAAACGTACCAATGTTACAGCTATTGGTCAGACCTCGTCTCCACACGGAGCTTACTGTCACAATAGGTCAGCAGTGCGGTGGACAGCAGAGAGGACATCCCTAACTGCCTGCCTCACATCACTGCTGTTCCGCCCCTACAGCAGGGCCATGAAGGCTGCTCTTGAAAGAGCTGCTGCCACGGGCAGAGATAATGCCGTCATCTCTCATTCCCTGCATGTGGAAGTTTAGCCGCTCGGGACGCTTCTGGGGAGAGGCTGCCAAAAAGGTATTGTACAGAGGATATCAAAAGTCCACACAAGCCCTGTTAAAAAGGTCAGGTTTCTGTGATGTAAAAAAATTAAGTCAAAGCTAAAACATTTTAGAACTTTTTCAAACTTTAAAAATGGGACCTATAAAAACGGTAAAACTCAATTAAAAAACTGCAATATAAAAAACTGCAATATTTTTTTTTGGGGGGGGGGGTAAAAAAATAAATAAATAAAATAATGTGGTTGCATAAGTGTGCACATCCTCTTAAAACTGGGGATGTAGTTGTCTTTAGATTAAAGCAATCAGCTTCAAACTCATGTTAAGCGCCCATTCACACTGGCGCGACACGACTTGCTGGGGCGACCTCGGCGCGACTTGCACAGACTTCATATCATTGAAGTCAATGCAAGTCGCCTCCAGGTTGCCCCAAAGTAGTACAGGACCCTTTTTCTAAGTCGGAGCGACTTGTGTCGCTCCTATTAGAACGGGTCCTGTGCTAATCAATGGCAGGCGACCGACCGTGACTTGTCAGGCGACCAAGTCGCCTGACAAGTCGCGCTAGTGTGAATGGTGTCTTAATAGGAGTCAATACACACCTGCCATTTAAAGTGTCTGATTAACCTCAAATAAAGTTCAGCTGTTCTAGTAGGTCTTTTCCTGATATTTTCTCAGTTGCATCCTACAGCAAAAGCCATGGTCCGCAGAGAGCTTCGAAAGCATCAGAGGGATCTCATTGATAAGGTATCAGGAGAAGGGTACAAAAGAACTTCCAAGGCATTAGATAATACCATGGAACACAGTGAAGACAGTCAAATGGAGAAAATATGGCACAGTGACATTACCAAGAACTGGACGTCACCCCAAAATTGATGAAAAGACAAGAAGAAAACTGGTCAGGGAGGATGCCGAGAGGCCTACAGCAACAAAAAAGGAGCTGCAGAAATATCTGGCAAGTACTGGCTGTGTGGTATATGTGACAACAATCTCCCGTATCCTTCATGTGTCAGGGCTATGTGGTAGAGTGGCAAGAAGGAAGCCTTTTCTTACAAAGATCTAAGCCCGGTTAAATTTTACAAAAAAAAAAAAAAAAAAAAAACTCTCCCAAAAGCATGTGGGGAAAATGTATTCTGGTCTGATGAAACCAAGGCTGAACTTTTTGAGCATATTTCCAAAAGATCTGTTTAACGCAAAAACACTGCACATCACCAAAAAGAACACCATACCCACAGTGAAGCATGGTGGTGGCAGCATTATGCTTTGGGGCTGTTTTTCTTCAGCTGGAACAAGGGCCTTAGTCAAGGTAGAGGGAATTATGAACAGTTCCAAATACCAGTCCATATTGGCACAAAACCTTCAGGCTTCTGCTAGAAAGCTGAACATGAAGAGGAACTTCATCTTTCAGCATGACAACGACCCAAAGCATAGGAATGGCTTCACAAGAAGATTAAAGTTTTGGATTTGCCCAATCAGAGCCCAGACCTGAATCCGATTGAAAATCTGTGGGGGTGATCTGAAGAGGAGATGCCCTCACAATCGGACAGATTTGGGGTGTTTTTGCAACCCAAATTGAGTGGGTAAACATTTGCCAAGTCAAGATGTGCCATGTTGATGGCTCATACCCAAAAAGACAGTGCTGCATTAAAAATCAAAAGATACTTCAACAAAGTATTCCTTTAAGGGTGTGCACACTTATGCAACCATACTATTGTTTCCTTTTTACTTCTCTCCACCTAAAAGATTTCAGTTTGGTGTTCAATTGAGTTGTACAGTTTATAGGTCACAAAAAAAAAAAAAAAAAAGGTTCTGAAATGATTTGTTTAATTTTTTTATATCAAAAACCTGGACTTGTTACAGGGATGTGTAAATACGCGTGATCGATCATTTTCCACATTTGTTTTGCAAATATCTGAAAAGTGCTTTTTTTTCCCATCCCCCTCAAATCAATATTTTGTACAACCACCTTTCCCTGCAATTAAAGCTGCAAGTATTTTTTTTTTGGGGGGGGGGGGGGGTGTCCCTACCAGCTTTGAACATCTGGAGTGAAAGGTTTGCCCATTCTTTGTAGCAAAATAGCTCAAGCTCTGTCAGATTGGATGGAGAGCGTCTGAACAGCAGTTTTCAAGTCTTGACACAGATTCTCAATTGGATTTAGGTTTGGGTTTTAACACAAAAGGGGGGTGGCCGGCGAGTGAAATACCTCGCGAGGACCTGAATCGCACACTCCTTGGCCTGCAGCACCCCCCATTCCAAGATGGGGAGGTCATCTGCCTGGAGTGGTGCCCACCTGTTTCCGAAGGTTTGGCGAGTAGTGCCCCCCCCCCCCTTTCTCCTCTGGGAAATTCAAGGTGGACACGGGCCCATTTCCTGGGTTGGTCGGGTCCCTCCTGTGTCCTGACTCTTGCACCCCATCCTCAGAGGGTCACCTGCGATTACTCATCCCCCCCATTCCATTGGCCCCCATGGCTGAGGTGTCTATGCTGATAGTGGGGAAGCACGCTGCGGAGGCTCCTTTTTGTGGTACGGTGTGTGAGTATATGCCCTAGTTGGGGGGGGGGGGGGGGGTGGGTGGGGTTCCTAGCTAGGCCCACTTTGCTGGCTGAAATACCTGAAATGGTCCTGGGGTCCAGTGAGCCAGGCACCCACTGCGTAGGCTGCTATTTTCCCATAGCTGACTGTATGGGAACTCGGAGCCCATGTTTGTGTAGCCCGGCGGCCATTTTTTTCATAGTTTCCCATTAGTCTATGGGTGGCATTTTTCTTGTAGCCACAGGAGCGGTGCTCGGCGGTGGGCCTCTAGCGGCGGCACGGCCTTTTCCTCTATAAACTAGAGATACACTGAAAATGGGGTTATCAGCATTATGCCGATAATGGTCGGGGAAATAGTCTCTTGCTGACCGCAATACATTGTGGTTTACAGTAGAGATGAACCAACATTTTGGCCGAAAATAGGCTTTTCAGCATTTTTGCCGATATTGGCGCCGAAAACATTAAATTTTACTGTGCTTATGGTTGTTCTTTTTCAATGCATTTCAACAGGAAGGTGTATTTTTGGGGTGTGGATTTTTTTTTTCCTGACAAAAAATGCAAGAAGCAAGATTTAGTACCACAAAGAGTGCAACGGACCAGTGTGAATACATACATAGAATTTAAAGTGATGCATTTTTCTTGTGCTAAAGGTGCTTTTTAAGGGTAGAGGAGAGATTTGGTGTGTCTCCATTAAGAGGAACTGTCAGATGCACTGAATAGAGATTTTGGCAACGAAAATGCAGGATACATTTGGCTGAAAACCCAACAGTTTTTTTTTTTAATATTTAATTGTATTGCATTTGCCTCTTTCATGAATATCATGAATTTAAGTGAACATGAATTTGCTGGCCATTATTGGCTCAAGAAAAATGTATGTCTTCACATTGGTCTGTTGCCCTTCTATGGGGTGGTAAAAACTTGCTTGCTGCATTTTTGGTCAGTTAAAAAAAAAAAAAAAGGTCAGTGCAAGGAAAAGAAAAAAAGTTAAGGCACCCCAATCCCTCCATGCATGCGTGGAGAAGCGAACACATGTGTAACCGCCGTGAACTTTAGCGCAAGAGCAATAATTCCAGCTGTAGACCACCTCCTCTCTAACTCTCAACAAGTAACCTGAAAAAAATGTTTAAGAGTTTCCTATGGAGATGAACCATTGACGTACTTCGCCATTCCATGAGCATGTGCAATGTTAAGTGACATTTTGGGTATGCATTTACTCGGTTGACAGCTTTTAGATTTTACAAAATAATTGGATTATGTATTTTTCATTAAAATTAAATTATTTTTAAAAAAACTTGCATTAAAAAAACGCTGTACAAATACAATGTGACATAAAAAATTGCAATAAGTTACATTTTATCCTCTAGGGGTTTCTGCTAATCAAAAAAAAAACTGGTGTTTTGATGTAGAAGAAAATTCATATTCCTTTAAATTTATATTAAGTTGAATATAATAAAACTTTAAATAAAATGTATATCTTTTAAAAACTGTCCATTTCAGTTTTCAGCCAAGTGGCTCCTAAATTTTTGGTTTTGGCACCGGAATTTTCATTTTGATGCACCAATAGCGTTAACGGAGCCTAACACTCGAGTTCTAGGCTGTTGACACTCCTGTATGAGAACAGCAATACGCTCATAAGTTGCTCTGAAATCTGAAGTTCTGCCATTTAGCCCTCTCCTGTCCAGTTTGCCTTTGTGGATGACAACCCACCCCCCCCACAGTATGTTATGGAGATGAGGGGGGGTTCTGTAGTCCCAACACATTTCCTGTAGGGTGACAATGCTGCTTCCCTAAAAAGGTACAGCGAGTAGGCATTTTTACAACATGGAAGGGTGTTTGGCAGGATCTCTAGTTAAAAATAAGGGGGGGGGGGGGGGGGGGCGCTGAAAGGAAACAAATGCAACCACTACATCGAAGGACAGAAAAGCTGCAGTACTTCTGTCATTTGGATTTAGATGCATACAACAAATTGCAACTTTCTATGCCTTTGACTTCCTAGAGTTCCCCAATATTGTGTAATTAGTGTACAGTAAAAACTTGGGCTAAGAGTAACAGAGCGTTTTTTGCAAGACAAGCAACTTTTCTTTTTTATATAAATTTTGACTTGATAAACAAGCGATGTCTTGATATGCAAGTAGTGTCACATTAAAACTGAGTATGCGAGGAGAGAGGCTCTGTAGCAATATGGTTACATTTAAAGAAGGTACAACATTTAGGCCCCATTCACACTAGTGCGACTTGTCCCGCGATTTTGGACCGCAAAATCGCATGACAAGTCGTTTTCCATTATTTTCAATGAGCCCCATTCATATCAGTGCGTTTTGAAGTCGCACCGACTTCAAAAGTAGTTCCTGCACTACTTTGCCACGATTTTAATGCGTTTTGAGGCATATAGCCTTGCCATTGCTTTCAAAATCGTGACGCGAAATCGCGGCAAAATTGCATCGCACTAGTGTGAATGGGGCCTTAGCAACTCTCATGGTTGAGGATTAAGAGGCACATCGAAGCATGCAGGCATCCGGGGTAAAGCTGTCCACATGGACCATTCTCCGCACTGCCATCGACGCCATCCTTTCCACACTGCGCTCCACAAGTGCTTCAAGCCTCGCTTTCAGATCACTCTACTACAGGGCTGCAGACTGACTGTGGTGACAGCCAGCGGTGAGGAGAACGGTCTATGTTGTCAGCTCTGCCCCAGATGCCTGCATTCTTCGATGTTCCTCTTTTAACCATCAGCCATGTGGGTTGCTAAATGTTGAACCTTCATCCTTTTATACACTGTAGTTCTTGCTGGATTTTGCTTCTAAACCCCTTGTGGAGGCGCCATTTGCAGATGGACATTTTTATGTTTACACAACCTATCATATTGCTATAATCTTTTTATATGCACTATAGACTGAAAGACTTATGAATAAATGGTTGTGGAACTAATCATCTGAGTTACCATCATTTCTTATGGGGAAATTCACTTTGATATGAATGCTTTGGATTACAAGCATGTTTCTGGAACAAATTATGCTCGCAAGCCAAGGTTTTACTGTACTTCAACTAGAAAACATGTGGGGTGTTATTTCTTTAATTGTGAAGGACACTGATAAATTCATAGACAAGGGCTTGACAAATCCCAGGTGACAGATCACCTTGGTGCCTGGGCTTTTGTCAGATGTCCTCCCACTTGCCGACTGCTATAGCCGAAAGATGTCTACAGCATGGTCATCCTGTTCTGGGAAGACCTCCATTGACGTCCTTGCAAACCCCCTGCTTCGGGGGGTGTGCTGTGTGATCACTGTGTCCTTCGGACATGCTGTGCAACCTCACCGAACGTCTGAAGAAAATGTATTTGCATAATTTTTATAAAATGTTTTTTTTCAAAATGTCTGGTCTTTTTTTGGTTTAGCAAAAAATAAAAACCACAGTGCCGATTACCGCCAAAAGAAAAAAACTGTATGAAAAAAAAATTGATAGATTTCATATGGGTACAGTGCATCATGACCACGCAGCTGTCTATCATTCAAAGTGTGACCGTGCTCAAAGCTGCAAATTGCCCTGTGCAGGAAGGTGGTGAAGGTGCCTGGTATGCAAGTGGTTAAAAAAAAAACAAAAAACAAAACAAAAAACTGGCTCCTAGAGTCAAAGAAAATTTGTCAAGTCCTATCAGATTGGGTTATGGCGCTACCTTCAGGTGATTGGACACTGGCAAGATGCTATGCTGGGTCTGCCACCTACTGTCCTTCTAGATCTCCACCCTCTCTTAGGCCACAAAACACTTATTGGGCATGACTCCAATTAGGGGTCGACTGATTTTTTTTCAGGGCGGATACCTTTTTTTTTTGGCTGCCTTTTAGGCCGATAACGTGTGCCGATTTTCTACACATCACTGTCTGACACCCAGATGCAGCTTGTTACTACTTACAGTTGCAAAGTCTACACACCCCCTAAAAAGTCTACACACCCCCTAAAAAGTCTACACACCCCCTAAAAAGTCTACACACCCCCTAAAAAGTCTACACACCCCCTAAAAAGTCTACACACCCCCTAAAAAGTCTACACACCCCCTAAAAAGTCTACACACCCCCTAAAAAGTCTACACACCCCCTAAAAAGTCTACACACCCCCTAAAAAGTCTACACACCCCCTAAAAAAAGTCTACACACCCCCTAAAAAAAGTCTACACACCCCCTAAAAAAAGTCTACACACCCCCTAAAAAAAGTCTACACACCCCCTAAAAAAAGTCTACACACCCCCTAAAAAAAGTCTACACACCCCCTAAAAAAAGTCTACACACCCCCTAAAAAAAGTCTACACACCCCCTAAAAAAAGTCTACACACCCCCTAAAAAAAGTCTACACACCCCCTAAAAAGTCTACACACCCCCTAAAAAGTCTACACACCCCCTAAAAAGTCTACACACCCCCTTGTGTTGGTCTATAACAAAATCCCAATAAAATAGATTTACTTTTTTGGTTGTAATGTGACAAAATGTGGAAAATTAAGGGGTATGAATACTTTTTCAAGCCAATGTAAGTCCCTGATCCTCCAAGGGAAGTTCCTTGAGGAGAGCTCATAGAAGACATGCCTCTGGCTCCTCCTCCAAAATAAGTCCTGGGGACACCACACAAGAAAAGCCTCTGCTCCTCCAAACTGCAAGACTACTACATAAAACTTCTCTGCTCCTCCACCAAAGGAAGTCACAAAGACTGCAGAGAAGACCCACCTCTGCTCCTTCTCCAAGGGAAGTCTGCTGTCAGTCATTTCCCTTAGAAGAGGAGCAGAGGCGTGTCTTTGTGGTGTCTTCTGAAGCAGCCTGTACATGTCAGCACAGGCAATATCTTCATAACTGTTCTATTTCAGAAATGCCAGGTTATGCATGCATAAGCAATGAATAAAGTATTTGATCAGGTGACTGGGATGAAGGTTACAAAGTGCACGCTCCCTGACTAGAAATGAGTATGTGGTACCCCAAAAGGCAGAGGACGCACCAGGAAAAAAAATGTTAACACCTTAATGAGAATAGAGTGTCTTGTGCTTTATCGATTTAACCCCTTGATCACCTATACTGTTAACCCCTTCCCTGCCAATGTCATTACAGTAACAGTGCATATTTTTAGCACTGATTACTGTAGTAATGTCACTGGTCCCCCCAAAAGTGTCAAAAATGTCAGTCATGGGTCCGATCTGTCCGCCGCAATCCCGCAAAAAAAATAAAAATAAAGTCAGGACAGGAGGTGATGGGAAATTTACAGTCTTTGTGCTGGTGACAACCAATCCACCAATTTCTTCAAATTTGTTAAGACAGATTTCCAAACCTGACAAATTGCATTTCTCTTCCACTCTATGCAAACATTTTTGCTGGAGTTCAACAAATGAGAGAAGGAGAAAAAAAAAAAAAAACTGGCTACCTGGGTCTTCAACTTTTTTTTTCAGCCCTGCAGACCAGCCTTGCCTTGAGTATTCTCCAATCATCCTGGCTGTTCAATATCCAAGAACAAATGGATAATCACAGGCACTGGTTCCATGTTTTTTGGATGAAAGGAGTAGAATATTGCTGAAATACAGCCTTACCCACATGTGTCATGGCAACTTCAAGCAAAGACTTTACTGCTGTTCCATGTTTAGCCTCCGGCACCACACCACTATGAGTTATATACCTGCCAGTGAATAGGCACGATAATTACAGAGTTACACAACAAACTAGCTCACAGGAGATTACTAAAGCCTAAAATTAGATAGCAGTGATCCCTAATACACGCCTAGATAATACAACTCTATTCCCAGGAAGAGTCATTCTATGGGTATTGACCACCATAAAAGATGAGCAGAGTAACAACTCATACCTGCAATCAAGAATGAGACCACTAGTCCAAACTACAATCAAACCCCAACAACATTTTAAATAGAACGCACAAGATCCTATTATACAAGTGTAGAACGGCAACTAAAGAAAGGAAATGTGTCAGAGGCAAGCTCACTGTCCAGTTGAATAAAAGCTTTGATATATTTTAGGATGTCTAAACTTCAAGTAGAGCTCACTAGTGTGCAGCTGTAGCGGCAGTCTAACACTAGTCCTTTGCACTGGTAGAGACTGCATGACCAAAGCCAAGGCAGTGGTTAAGTGACCAGGCAACAAATGGAAGCAAAACTGAACATTTTATAGGAATTATGATATTTTTTTACCACTTCTATTACCGTCATGTAACCAATAGGTCTGCCATGAAAAACTAAACGCATTACTTAAAGCGGATTTCCGGACACAAAATCGACAGTCGATTTTGGGCCATCCGCTTGCTTTGCACCTGAAAAATAAATGGATAGTTACGATTTTTTTTTGTTTACTTACCTTATTTAAGAAAAATATACTCCCCTTTCTTCCACTTCCTCCCTCTGCGGCCGAGGCCCGCGCCGTCACTTCCTCTTTGCATTAATTCCTGGGAGCTGAAGGTCATCGCTCCCAGGAATCAATGCGCCTGCACCGGCCCAGACGTCACTTCCGGTGCGGGCGCATCATTCCCTGCTAAACAGCTTCTGGGTATGCCCAGAAGCTGTGGAGGGATGACGTGCCCGCACCAGAAGTGACGATCGGGGCCGGTGCAGGGCATTCTAGGAGAAGAGGACGCCGAAGAGGACGACGCGCTGGCTTCAGCTGCCCACATCCGAGATGGCAGCACTGGAGAAGAAATTTACAAGGTAAGTATTTCTTCCAAAAGGTTAAGTTCAACCCAGGACAGTACAGAGGCTATCCCTTGTGGAATGTACTAGCCCTGACTGTTCCAGGGGTATTTTTATTGAAAAAAACTTTTTCGTGGCCGGAACTTCGCTTTAAGGCAGCCATTTTCAACCATTGTGCCCAGGCACCCCGGGGTGCCTTGGCAAAATGGCTAAAAATTCCCAAAAGTTTTCAAAAAAAGTTTTCATTGTGCACAATTACAACCTTCTAACTGCCAGCGTCCTACCAACCATTAGCATTATCAGTTGAGGATGACAGTCTGCATAACATCCTTGTTTGACCCTCACCTGCCCCCCACATTAGCTGACTGAGGGGGACGAGAAACACTAGAATACTAGTCAGTACCACTTTGCAAAAGTGTATTTGTTTTGGAAGAATAAAATCACCTCTAATGTGGGGTGTCCTACTTGAACTTGTGGATGTTGCTGCATTATGTAAGACTATTCGAATAGTTTTTACATTTTCGAATGGGGCGCCTCGAGACTGTCCATAATTTTTTAAAGGGTGCTCTGACTGAAAAAAAAAAAAAAAAAAAAAAAAAAAAAGATTGAGATACACTGACAGGAACTGTCTCAAAATTGGACTGGTTATAAAAGTTTCCACACGCCCCCCAACGAAGCCGGCTGTTTATCCATATGCTGATCTGGAGACTTGCGGGACGCCGCGGTTAGATCCATGACCGGCACATACTACATGCCTGTTTTTGTCTTTTAAATTGTAAGTAGCTTTTTTAATAAATTTACCTATTGGTTTACGGGATTACGCTATGGGCCTCTGTTTCTTTCTACATATGGCTTTACGTTCAATGGAGTATATGAGAAGTTCCAAGTGTGCCACATATTAATGTGATCGGTTTAACAACACACCGGAAACGGCTTTTCGGCTTTTGGAGTCTTTGGAAGCACCTGAGCTTGATATCGGTTGACCTACTGGTTTACTACTAGCTGGGAGAGGCTGTCTCATTAAATTGAGCAGCCACGGAATTTCGGTAAGCTGCTTGTTATACCTGAGCACAAGGGTGTCCCCTTCCTACACTTTTCCCTGGTGTCACTGGAAGAAAGTTATTTTGCATGTGGATTCACATCTCTGCACTTAATATTGGGACTATTCATTTGGACACTAGCCCCTCTCCTTTTTTGTTTTCTTTATATGAGCTTTTCAGCTATATAATTGTATACTGATTTCAGCGCTGCACTTTTTGGTTTTTATTGTATTTTTTGAATCACTGTTAGTTGATTTTGTGCCAGCTGCTCACTATTGTTCTCAATCATTTGGTTTTCGGTCACATCTAGCGCGGAAATTTCTCTCTCATATATATATATATATATATATATATATATATATATATAGCAAAATTAGACATTAGTCACTAAGTGCAACTTCCACAGGGGTCCTCCGTACTTGGCACTTCAGCTAGCGACTAATGTCCCTTTTTGTAAGTGGTGGGCTGCAGAAACATGGCATGTTTAGACTTCATCCTGGCCCCATCTGCCATCAGTGGATTACATTGGTACCAGCGATTACATTATATGGCTTCATGGCTGTAAAAGCAACTGGACAGTATGGATGTTGTGCTGCCAGATCACCTGTGCCAAGTACAGACAATTCAACAGAAATCAAGAAAAAGGAACTTCAAGGCATCCCAAAAACTAGCCAAACTCCAAATCCCCTATATTTTGAGTTCCATAGTCTTTTGCAAATTCCATAGTCTTTTGCAAAGAATGGTGAAGTCGGTCTCCGACTGTCAGTTCAGGGGCAGTAAGGCTGCAGTGCATGATTATTATTATTTTTTTTCAAACTTTATTGGAAGGGTCATGTCTCTGCACAGCAGCATAGTGAACTGTAATGCCTTCCAAGATGTTACATGTCTGCAGTTTTCAGCTGCTTAGAAGACCTCCAGGCTGCATTGCAGTGTGAACAATTGTTTGCTAGCAGTGACCTGCATTGATCCAGTGCAGAAAAACACAGGTCACCACGTGTGAACGAGCCCCTATTGTTCATTGCATTAAAGTGGTTCTAAAATCAAAATGTTTGAACTCAATGCTTTCTAAGGTAAAAGTGCTTCACTACCCGTCCTAGCTCCCCTCGCCCTATACACTTACCTGGCTCCTCACGCCACTCCAGCACTGTCCCGGGTGCAGCACTGCTCCTGCACTTCCTTGTCTCACAGGAGACATGGCCAGCAGCGGGAGCCATAGGCTCTGCCCATCAAATGCCTGTGAGAAGGAGCAAGAGTGTGGCTTACCATCACTGTGTGTGTCTATGGGTACACAGCCCAGCTTGAGTGAACACCTGCAAGGGTGTCCCCTTAGCACACTGCATCTTCTTAACCCAGGGTGCCTCCTTAGCAAGCTGACAGCGCTGCTGGGGGACTCAAGAGGTTTGAGACTGTTTTGTGCTTCACTGCACAGAGCAGGTAAGTATAATATCCATTTTAAAGCAAAAAAAAAAATAAAAAAAAATAGCCTTAAGTATAACTTAAAAATGACGAATGCCAACATAAAAAAAAATTAAGCGAGGGTGCTCCCTGTAAACAAAAATGTCAAACACTTAACTGTCCCACAACCAGGGCTACAGAACTGCACTGCAGGAACTGCATATAACAGATGCCAAGGGATCTTTAAAAATCTGACGCTGCAGACTGTATTCGATTTATAGTTCCTCATCATAAAGGGGACCTCCTAATAAACACTGACTTCAGTTCTATGTATTGCTCCACCCCCGTTTGGTAGAAAATAAATCAAAAATAAACCCGAATGAGGAACTTCAGTAGGGTTTGCAATAAAAATTAAAAAAAAGTCAACATCTACAAATACTATACTAAAAATAAACCTTCCATTCCAGGAATTCAGCACTGTCTTTTCCTGGGCCAGTGCTTCAGGTCAATGCTGCCATGCTGACTGTAGGAAGGCAGCTCCTCACTGTGTATGGTCCAACAGCCTACTGGGACTTTTGAAGCAAGCATCCCAGGAGGGGGGGGGGGGGGGCACTTTTTACCTAGCAATATTTCAAGTTAAATCAATTTTTGGTGAAAGGTCTACTTTAAAGGGATAAATCCCCATTTTGTGGGGCATTACGACACATTAATTTGCATGTTAAAACCTGTGTTGTGGGCTGTATTAACTGCCAAAGGGCTCTTTCACACGGTCCGCTCCGTAGACGGATCCGTGTTGCTCAGCGGGGATCGATCCGCGATCCCCGCTGAGCCGGGCGGATGACAGCTCCGTCTCCGCTTGCAGAGCAGAGAGGTAGGTGTCTCAGCCCCCGCTGCCCTCTATGGGGGATCGGATGAGAGCGGTCCGCTTGTCTGCTCTCATCAGATCCGATCCGCTCCGATTACTGAACGGATGGAAAAATAGGGTTTCCATCCGTCCAGATTTCAAGCACAGGATCGGATGCGGATGTCAGCGGAGGTGTCTCCGCTGACATCCACTGTCCCATAGAGCTGCATGGAGGATCCGATCAGATCCGCCTAAAAAAAACTGACAGGCAGATCTGATCGGATCGCCTGTGTGAAAGAGCCCTTACTGTATTTTTGGTCCATTTCACCCGAGGCAACTAGCCGTCCGACATTTTAGTGCACCCCAGGGGGCACAGGTGCAACATCCAGTCGCGCTACCTGCAACCAATCTATTGAAGGCTGTGGCTGAAGTTATTGAATGCGGTACAAAGTGACACTTGTGTTTACAATCCCACACGTTCAGGGACAAATGCCTTGATTGCACAAGACTTGCTGTCTAGGCATTCATCTCTAAACACCTAGGGGTCAATACACCAAGACAAATACTGTATGAATTTTTGAGTTCAAATAACTCATGTAGGATTTATCCCAAAAGTAGTTAAACATATCTTATTTTAAAAAATGTATTAAATATTTGTTACAATAATTCACACTTAAATTAAGCGTTATTTTTGAGGGGTTTTTTTTTGCATTTTTTCTTCAGGGGGAAGATAGTCCTTTACCCTCCCTGGTGGGCTGATTATGTACAGATTTCTGTGCTAAAAGCGGTACATTGTTTTGCAGGGAAATCGGTTTTATATTTTAAAACTCCCCTTCCCCTGCGATCCCCCGCCGTCCTCCGGCTGTGCGCTCGGCCGATGCCGGCACCTGTCTTCCGCTTGCCTTCCCTGCGAGCGTTGCGATGCACGGGGGTGGAACCGGCGGCAATTTAAAAAATGTAAATACACCAAATGACATGATACAAAGTTGTGATCCTAACGGATTACACTGTATTATGCCATTTCAGCACAGGATTGCACCTGGTGACTTTTCCAGTTCTTTGTGCCTGGAAAATAGAGAATCACCATGGCGTTCGAAAAGCGTTTTTTGCGTAAAAGCGCTTTTAGACGAACTGGAAAACAGCAACAGCGAAACGGAGTTACTTGAAGAACTGAGCGATAGGTGGGAAAATTTGTTACCAGGTACGGAAAGTGACAGCGACGATTCTGATGTCTTTCTGGCACATCGCTCTGTTGGAAATTCTGAAAAATCATTTGATATACTTTCCAAATTCCACAAGCAATATGCTAGAAAGACATCAGAATCGTCGCCGTCGTCACTTTCTGTACCAGATGACAAATTTTCCCATGAATCGCTCAGTTCTTCAAGTAACTCCGTTTCGCTGTCCCCGTTTTCCAGTTGGTCTGAAAGTGTTTTTGGCGAGAACAAAAAAAAAAACTTTTTGGACGCCATGGTCATTCTCAATTTTCCAGGCACAAAGAACTGGAAAAGCACAGGCAGGGCACTGGAAAAGTCACCAGGTGAATTGGCATGATACAGTGTAATCTGTTAGGATCGCCATCGTTGTATCATGTCATTTGGTGCTTTTACTTGAATTTGCCGCCTGTTTCACACCCTGCATCGCAAGGCTCGCAGAAGGGAACCGGAAGTCAAGTGCCAGCAATCGGCCATGCACAGAGCAGGGAGACTGCCAGGATGCTGGGGAGGACGGCGGGGGATCACAGGGAAGGCGAGTAACATTGCGGGGTAATCCCAAGTGTGGCTCGGGGTTACCGCTTTTGGTACTGAAACTTAACCCCGAGCCACACATGGGAATACTGCTAGGGGGGGTTAAGGCTGGGTCCACACTGGTGCGAACACAGACACCGTATGCGATTCGCATTGCTGTGCAGATCACATGCAATGTCTGTGCAATGCAAATTCAGCAACACTTTTCATGGTTGAAATTGCATAACATTCAGACCTAAGGGCTGGGTTCACACTGGTGCGATGCAGGAAACACTACAAATCCCGCATCGCACCTGAATCACCGGACGGTTCATATTAACATCTGCAAAACACTGCAGATGTCAATGCAAAGTTAGCGACACCCCCAGATTGGTTCGCAGGGGGAACTGCGAAATGGTACAGAAATCAAGCCAGGGCTTTACTAATTTGTTTGAAATCTAGGTGCCAGCTAAAAAAGTTAGGAGCCAGTTTTTTGTTTTTTTTTCGCGCATGCCGAACGGCCGGCGTCTGTTGAACCGGCTGCCATACACATAGGCCCAATGGCAGACAATTTTTATTGAACCAGCTGATCTTCCCCGGCTTTCGACCTGTGTGTGCTTTGTTTACTTCTTCTGAGAGATATTAAAGGAACACCCCAACCGACATGACCACTTCAGTGATTTGAAATGGTCATGGTGGTAGGAGTAAAACTGCAAATGCTGGGATAAATTCAATTATGTGCTGAGGGCTAGTAGCACCCCTAGGCACATGTGACTGACTGCTGGTGGGTACTGCTGGCAGATATCACTGAGCAGCACTGAAGGAAACATACAGAGCCGATGCTTCCTGTGTCTCTCCTCTCACAGGTGGAGTGCAATTGATATCACTCCGCCTGTGAAAGGACAGAGCCGGAAATGCACAAGAAGCATCGGCTCCGTTCTGTCACAGCTGACAGACAGTTCTTTCTCCTGACATCACAGATCTCCTGCGAGGTGCGGGAGACTCCTGCATGCGGGTCTGGCACTTGCAGGTGACAGGGAGCCGCAGCCCGTATACGGGAGACTCGGGATGTCAGGTCACAAGGCCCCTCCAGCAGTCTAACCCAGGCGTCAGGCCACTAATTCTAGTCGCCAATGTGACCTGGCACCCGGAGTTTGTCGAGCCCTGACCTATGCGATCTGATTCCAGTGCAGACCCAAAAAAGGGTCCTGTACCATTTGTCCTAATGCGATGTGAATTCAGCCAAACTGACAGACTCTGCACAACAATGCAAATCACATGCAATCTGTTCGCACCAGTGTAGACCCAGCCAAAAAAGGTACAGGACCCTTTTTTGGGTCCGCACTGGAATCAGATAGTATGGGTGTTTGATTCTTGTACCATTTTACAGTTAGCACTGCGATCCGCAAACCAATTTGGGGGGGGGGGGGGGGGGTCATTAACTTTACATTGAATTCTGCATCGCTGCGCATATGTCAGTGTGAACAGTCTGCGATCCATGTGCGATGAGGGAACCCACACGGGATTCGCAGGGTATTCCACATCACACCAGTGTGAACTCAGCCTCAATGTAAGCACACAAATATTGTGAAACTGAAAACTTTTCAGGGTTATTTCAATGACTTAACAATCTCCCTCTGGTAAAATGTTACGATTTACTTTTATGCCAGAGTTTACGGTAGAACATTTTCACACAGATACATTGTATCTTTTAACAAACTGGCCAGTACAAGGTTCCCCTCATGGTTACTTTGTACATTAAACTAAAATACCAGCTGCCTACACCAGGTGATAAACAAGTGTGTTTTTAGTGGATTAATTTTTCTCTTTAGTTGGGGTATTTACCTCACATTTTTAACAAAACATGCAGCATTTACCTAGCATTTGATATTTTACTTTGATGAATCACATGCAATCTCAGAAAAATTAGTCGCATGACCTTCATATTTTGAGGGGGCGACGTCTGTACCAGGATAAATTCCTTACTAGCAACCCGACTGCTATTAGAAGTAGCAGAAGGGGATGGGTCCCCCCCCCCACCACCATACTCCTCCGGCAGATCTCCCTCGGTCTCTGCCATCTCGCGCCGAGCGACCAGCCTGCACATCCGACCGGATGGCTGGACAGCCAAGCAAAGCCAGGATCAGCTTTGACTGGGTGTTGATAACTGCAAATCAGAAGCGATGACATCACGTTCGGTTTACTCAGGAACCATCAGTGCAATTTTTAAAAATCTAAACCATTCAAAAAAAAAAAAAAAAAAAAACATCTTGATGTTTTGAATGCTTTTAAGTGCATAGGAGGAATTTGGGGTCTTCTAGAGCTCAGATCTCTCCATAAAGAGTACTTGTCACATGTCTATTGCCCCCTACAGGAGTAGGACACTAGGCAGAAAAAAAAAAAAAAATCAAGCTACGCCTATAGGCAGTCCCAGGGGGGGGGGGGGTATACTACCTCCTATAGGTACTCCGTTTAGTTACAAGCAGTGTCAGAAGAATTACAACTCCACAGAAGGGTGGGAGCTGTGTCCATCAATGAACATCAGAGAAATAGATTTTTACGGTAAGTCAAAACTCCCATTCTCTTTCGTTCACTGATGGACACAGCTCCTGATCTTCATAACCATTAGGACATCGCAAAGCAGTGCCAAACATGAGGTGGGAAAAGCAAAAAAAAAAAAAAATTCCCAAGGCTAAACAGTAGCCAACTGGGCAACAGGAGCTCAGCCAAAACTGGAGCCCACAAAACAAAAAAACACCCTCGAAGACGATCAGGTCCTCTAAACAGCAGCCTGCAAAACCTTGCGGCCAAAAGAAACATCCGCAGATACCAACACATTCACTATATAAAATTTTGTGAAAGTGTGCACCGACGACCAGGTGGCCACCTTGCAAACCTGCGCCACTGACGCCTGATGAGGGAAGGCCCAGGAGGCACTAAGTGCCCGAGCAGAGTGTGCCTTAACAGGGAAAGGAGGAACCTGACCTTTGATGGAATAGGCCTGAATCATCGTCTGTCTGATCCATCTGGAAATGGTCGCAGAGGAAGCGGACAACCCTTTCCGAGGCCCATCCGTGAGCACAAATAGAGAGTCTGACTTCCTGAAAGACTCTGTAGCTGCCAGGTACACCCCGATTTCTCAGACCACATCCAAGGCATGCAAGGCAATTTCCTTCGGATGTTTAGGCCTGGGACACAGGGAAGGCAACAAAATGTGTTCATACAAATGAAAAATCAGAGAAAACCAACCTTTGGAAGAACCACCTTATCTCTGAAACACCAGATAAAGTGGACAGGATAAAGCCACCAGTTCCGACACCCTGCGTGCAGAGGTAATAGCCACCAAAAAAAAAAAAAAAAACAACCACCTTCTGAGACAGTGTAAGCAAGGGAATCTACAGAAGCTTTCTTAATAAGGCGGTTTCTGGATAACCAAAAGCACCAAATTTAGGTCCCAAGGTGGCAACGGAGAGCGCACTGGAGGAACCAAATGTCAAGACACCCTGAAGAAAGGTACACCACAGGGAGTGTGTGGCCAAAGATCATTGGACTACGACCACCAAAGGAGACACCTGTCCCTTGATGGTACTTAAGGCCAATTTCTGTTCAACCCCCCTTTGAAGGAAGGTCAAAACCTGAGCCACAAGAAGGAGCAAGGAGGGACCTCAAGAGACTCACACCATGCAACGTACGTCTTCCACGTACGATGGTAGATCTTCCTAGAAGTAGTTTTCCTAGCTTTTAACAGGGTAAAATCACTAACTCAGATAAACCTCTATCCTTCAGCACCTGGCGTTCAACAGCCAAGCTGTTAAAACCAGCGACTAAAGCAGGATGGAAGATTGGTCCTTGGGACAGCAGATCCTACCTGAGAGGAAGCTTCCAAGGAATGTCAGCGACCAGCTGCACAAGATCAGCCTACAAAGCCTGGCGAGGCCAGTCCGGAAACACTAAGATGACCGGAATCACTTCTGCCTCAATCCTGCATAGAAGTCTTGGCAGAAGCCTGAGCAGAGGGAAGGCTTAAATCAGACACTGACCTCACAGGGCCACCAGCGCATCTGTTGCGTCCGCCAGAGGATCCCGTGACTGAGCCACAAACCTCTAAACCTTTGTTCAGCTGAGATCTACCTTGGGGATGCCCCACCGAAGACAACTGATGAAACTCTTGTGGCTGAAGGGACCACTCCCCATGGAAATCCACCTGCCAGTTTTCCACCCCGGGAATGAGTATGGCAGAGAGGGCTGGAACTAACTGGCTACCTCCAGAGCTGCCAGGACACTTCTCGTGCCCCCCTGGTGAGTGACATAAGCCACAGCCATGGCATTGTTCAATTGAATGTGCACTTGGCCATGGCATTGTTCAATTGAATGTGCACTGGGCATTCCTAAAGATAATCTGCCCAATGGTCCAGACAGTCTGATAGCTTGGAGTTCCAAGACATTGATCGGTAGTCTGGACTCGTCCAGGGTCCACATACCCCTGAGCAGAAAGTTTGTCAAGGACGGCTCCCCAGCCAGACAGGCTGGCATCAGCGGTGACCACTGTCCAATACAAGGGGAGGAAGGAATGGCCCAGACGAAGCCACCATATCAGGAACACCTGTTTCCCGACTCAGCCGGATCTGATTGTCCAGAAACTGCAGTCTTGTACCATTTGGCCAGAATCTTCCTTTGGTTTGCACAGTTCTATTCAAGGTCCCTGCAAACCGCCTTAAAAAAAAAAAAAAAAAAAAAAAGTACACCATCAGGCCCAGCACCCACATGCAAGCCCGGAGGAATGACCAATCTGCTGAACAGCAGGAGATGAATTGCAGCCAGCAATTTCTGGAGTTTGTCCAGAGGAAGGAGCACTCTGGTTAAGGCTGAGTCCAGAGTCAGACTCAAGATAATCCAGTTTTGTGGAAGGAACCAGAGCAGACTTCTGAAAATTCAGAATCCAGCCGAACTCACAGTTTGTATGGTGATCTCCAGGTTTTCCACCAGAACAGTAGGATACTCTGCACGCAGAAGGTCATTGTCCAAGTAGTCCAGTACCGTGATCCCCAGTTAACGGAACAAAGCTAGCATTGGTGCTAAGCACTTTTGTGAAGACCCGAGGAGCAGAGGCGAGACCAAAAGGGTAACGCCACAATATGATAATGCTCCTCTCCCACAGCAAAGCGGAGGAAGTGCTGGTGACAGGCACATATCGCAATGGCTAAGGCCAAGTCCAGAGTCAGAGCCATATAGTCCAGCTTGTGGACGGAAACCAGAGCAGACTTCTGAAATATCAGAATTCAGCCAAACTCCCTCATGCACGTAGGGGGATTTCCAGGTTTTCCACCAGAGCAGTAGGAGACTCCGCTCGCGGAAGGACGACATCCAAGTAGGCCCAGTACCGCAATCCCCCATTGGCATAATGCTGGCACCAGGGCCAACACTTTCTTGAAGACCAGAGGCAAGATCAAAAGGTAACGCCACAAAGGGATAATGCTTCTCTCCCACGCCAAAGCAGAGAAAGCGCTGGAGACCGACAAATATTGGAATGTGAAGGTAAGCATCTTTGATGTCGATAGGGGCAAGAAAATCCCCCTGATGCAGGGATGCCACCACCGTGCGAATGGACTCCATTCTAACTTCTGCACCCCGCACAAAGCAGTTCAGTGCCTTGAGGTCCAGGATTGGACGCACCTTGCCTTCCTTCCTGGGAGCTGTAAACAGGTTTGAGTAAAAACCCTGAAAAAACATTCCAAAATCGGAACCTAGACAATCACCCCTTGAAGTAATGGGTCCTGTACCACCCCAAACAGACCCTTTAAGCGGTCCGGGGACAGATGCAAGTTGGAAGGAAAGAACCTTGCCAGGGGACAAGAGCGAAACTCGATCTTGTAGCCGGACCAAATAACTTATGGCACTTTTCCACTGCAAGTACCGGCTCGGCTCTACTCGGCCCGGTTTGCTTTTCCACTGCTGGTACCGCATGGTACGGTGTTGGAACGGTTCGGTACGGTATGGTTTGCTTTTCCACTAAAGTAGTACTAAAGTTAAGTGGGTGGGATAACAACGATTCTCTGACCAATCAGTGGCTAGTAGTGACTGCATGCAAAGGATTGTGGGATATGGTACCTCTTGGAACCACAATCAAGGTGGTACTGTTTTTGAGAGCCGTACCGTTTGGTTCCATGCAATGGAAAAGCGCCGCCGTACCGTACCGAACCGTTCCTACACTATACCATGCGGTACCAGCAGTGGAAAAGCACAAAAGCGAGCCGAACCTTTCGGTTCCATGCAGTGGAAAAGCGCCATATGGACCCACTTGTCTTGTACCAGGGGAGTCTCTGGGTACTGAAACCAGTGAAGACATCCCCCCCCACCCTCGTTACAGGTAATAGCGCACCTTCATGCTGAAGGAGCCTTGTCTGCGGGTCTAAAGAAGCCTGCTCTAAACTAGCAGACCAGGTTCAGTTGTAAGGATTTGAGCCCTTGTCAGTTGACCCTGAGGGAAGGAAGACCCTTGCTCTTAGTAGACTGCGGAAGAAAGATACTCTTCCTCCCCTGCGAGACCTTTAATGTCATCCAGGGCAGCCCCAAACAGGCCATCTCCTTGATAGGGTAGATAAGTGAAGGCCTTTTTAGAAGTCTGGTCTGCAGACCAGCATTTGAGCTAAAAGACATGCCGAAGGACCACTGCCAAAATGGATAGTCGAGCCACTAGGGGAGCTGCAGCCAAAGGAAGCATCACAGATAAACTGCAGCCCCTAGACCAGCTGGTCCGCCAGCTCAGCAAACGCAGGGGGCAGATGTTCTCCCTCCAGGTCACAGCGTAAAAGCTTAGCCCACTCGGTCAGAGTTTGCGACACCAGGGCAATGGTGAATACCAGTCTCAGTGCCGAACCAGTCAGAGTGTAAATATTGCAGGCCACAGCCTCTGCCTTCTTGTCAGCCAGATCCTTAAATGCCAGGGACTATTCAACCAAAATTTATGGTTGCCTGGTTAAATCTGGAAACTGGAGGGTCCACTACTGGTGAACAGTCCACTTCTTAATAAGGGACTCCTCATACGGGTAAGGCCTAGAAAATAGCTTAGGGACCCTTTGGGCGTCCCCACTTTTTAGCGACAATTTTGTCAAAATAGGCAGAGAAAGTAAACCTTTGCAGTTCTGGATGGCTTGTGAGTGCCAAAGGTAACCTGCGCCTCCGTCGCAGCTGTGTCCTCCATCTTCAGGGTCTCGCGCACAGATACAATCAGTGAGTCCACCAGTGACTTTTCATGCACGGTTGCAGATGTGGCGGCATCATCCTCACGGTCAGATGATTCCGGGGGCGTGGTTGCAGACCCAGCAGGTTGACCCATGTCCGCGGCAGCCAAATCAGATTCAGGATCTGATAAGACAGATAAGGCAGAGGAGGGGGCTTTTTGCTAGCCCGTCGCCTGAAAGTCACCTCCACCCAGGACACAAAGGAATCCAGGACTGCCATCAGTGCATCGATGGATGGTTGGGAAGCAGCCTCAGAGGAGGATCAGGTGGGGAGATGTGCTCCATAAACTCCATGAGTCACAAGGGGTATCTCACAAAAAAGGTGTACAACACTGCAAGTGATAACCCCCACCGTGCTGACAGCACCACCCGGTCGCCAGGCACAAAGCAATCCTCAGCAGAGAGGGAGAGAACCACGGACTCTCTACCCAGTAGAAACCGGCACCTGCAGCCACCATGATAATCTGCACTATACTTGTGGCGACCCAGAAGTGAAAGGATCCAAAGTCAGCACCAGGGGATGAGGAGAGGATCCCACCGTCAAAATTGCCACCCACATGGCTCAACTGTCACGGCCGACATTTTCAATAGCAAACCACTGCGAAGTGATTGCCGGACTACACAAACATGGCTTCCGCTAATAGAAACACACAAGTTACAACAAAATGGCAGCACCACGAGCCTTCCAGGGTACTAAGAGAGACTCCTAGGCCTCAAGGACAGACCCAGGTAGGTTAGGGGGCCCTGGCAGAAGCCTTCACCAGATTCACCCCCTCCCCCCTGCACAGCCGATCATCCAGTCCCTGGCGGCGCACCCCCCCTATTGCCAGTATAGCGCCCTGCCCCCACCTCAGGAGATGGACCAGACCACCCAAACAGCCTTACGGGAAGGTGGGGAATGCAAAGGTCCAACTGTCCCAAAGAGGGGCCCACATCCACCCCAAAACCCTCCAGGGGGAAATATGGGGGGGGGGGCGGCGGTCAGCCAGGAGGAACGCTGCGACTAGAGACCGGTCGTATGCAACCTTATGGAGGAGGAGTTTAACTCACAGGCGAGCCCCCGTCCAGTGGCGCTGAGGTCTGCGCGTGCTCGCTGTCCAGACTGGGGTGACCACTGGATTTAGATTATCCAGATAGTTGCCCAGTCCGGCAGTGGATTGTAGATTTCACAGGAAAAATCCAGGAGAAAAAAAAATTTCTTTCTAAAGAAAAATTTTCAGGACCAGAGATCCCAGCAAGAAACTAGGTCCTTACTCCTCAATAGGCAGAGGAAAAAAAAAAAAAAAAAAAAGTACCTATAGCAGGGAAAGTATAACCCCTGGGACTGCCCATAGGCGTAGCCAGATTTTTTTTCTGCCTAGTGCCCTACTCCTGTAGGAGGCAGTATAACCAATGGTTCTGAAGATCAGGAGCTGTGTCAGTCAATGAACAAAAAAAAAAAAGCGCCTCCACCCTTTCGTGCAAAAGCCACTGTGCATCAGTCCCGCACGCATGCAAACAGCGATCGTCCCACACATGAGGTAACACTGCAAATGTGGAAAGTAATTCTAGGACTAGACCCCCTGTGTAAATATAAAGTGGTAACCTGTAAAGGCTTTTAAAGCAGGACTCGACAAATCCCGGGCGCCAGGTCGCATTTGCGACTAGAATTAGCGACCTGGCGCCTGGGGTGCCCTGCTTGAGCTGTCCTGTCCCTTTTGCGCCCCCCACCTCCTCTTCGAGTTCACGGACTTCCGCGCCGTCCAGAAATTTAGTCCCCGGCTTTTCGGCCTTCTGTGAGATGAGAAGCTAGGGGAACTGGCGCCCTCTTGTGGTGGCCGGGAGTAATGCATGTTCTCAATGCCTTTTCTTCTCCTTCCAAAGAGGAGAAGAGAGGGAAGTTTTTTAAGGCTTCATCTCTCTGTCCAGTTACCTTTGCTTAAAAGGTAAGTGGACAGGGAGTGTGGTTATTATTAATTTATTTTTTAAATGTAAAAAAAATAAAAAAATGTTTTTTTTTTTTTTTAATAAGAATTGAAGAAAAAAAAAAAAAAAACTATATATATATATATATATATATATATATATATATATATATATATATATATATATATATATATATATATATATATCTCTTTTTTATTTTTTTTTCCTCATCGCCGTGCCACAGCCGAAGGCCCCTTTCACACGGGCTATCTGATCAGGTCCGCCTGTCAGTTTTTCAGGCAGACCTGATCGGACCGTTCAGTCTCCTCTATGGAGCAGTAATCTGCCGCCATCTGACCCTGCCCGCCAAAAACAGACGGATGGTGGTTCTATTTTCTATCCATCCCGTGGATCCGATCAGATGGCATCGGATGGAAAGAGACAGACAGTCTGTTTCCATCCAATTGCGCTATATAGGAGAGTGGGGTTCTAGTAGTATTTATGTGTAAATTTAGTATCAGTTTTATTAAATAAAGCTTAGGTTGTTAGTTTAAAAAAAAAAAAAAAACTGGCTCCTAACTTTTTTAGCTGGCTCCTAGATTTCAGGCAAATTTGTCAAGCCCTGTTTTAAAGCATCACCTATAGATATTAAAATGTACTTAGTTTATCCCCATTGCACTGGTGTGCATAATTTTACCGCCGCTAGGGTGCTACAGATTTAGATATTTGGGGAGGTACCCCGATTTTAGACTTGCCTAGGGCAGCGCAATATTAAAATACACCACTGCATATCACATATGGAATCCTTTAGTGAATTGAACTCCGAGGGCCTTAAACGAGGGCTGAAGACTGTTCTGAGTGGTAATCGACTTGGACAGGCTGCAGGGATAGATGCTGTACCCGTTTCCCCTGGGGGGCAAAGCAGCTAGACACCCTCACGTGCTTTACACACTTACAGCATTTTTCATCAATGCAGTACACACAGATGGTTCACAGCTGTGCATTGCGCTGCTTCGTTGCTCTGGGTGCCATTTCCAATAAATGGCACCGGAGTCAGTTTTGTGCATTACTTTGCATTTTAACAGAATGCACAAATGTGAATCCGGCTTAAAGAGTTATTAAATGTTCAATCATAAAAAAAAAATACTGCCGTAAACCTCAGCCTTTGCCATGTTTGCAGTGTGGGCAGTTATTGGTGTTGGGTTGATGACTGAGCAGCAGTAACAGGAGGAAGGTCGACTTTCAGCATATCTTTCAGAGGACCTGGAAGGTGACAACGCACCCAAAATACAGCATGGAGAACTTTTGTGCCACTGCAATATGAACGGCTGTCACACAGGAGTCTCACTTCCGGTCACTGTGATGTCCATACATAAAATGGGGTGGGCACGGCTGTCACACAGAGGAGTCTCACTTCCTGTCACTGATGTCCATACATGAAATGGGGGGGGCACGGCTGTCACACAGAGGAGTCTCACTTCTGGTCACTGACGTCCATACATGAAATGGGGGGGGGGGGCACGGCTGTCACACAGAGTAATCTCACTTCTGGTCACTGACGTCCATACATGAAATGGGGGGGGCACGGCTGTCGCACAGAGGAGTCTCACTTCCTGTCACTGATGTCCATACATGAAATGGGGGGGCACGGCTGTCACACAGAGGAGTCTCACTTCTGGTCACTGACGTCCATACATGAAATGGGGGGGCACGGCTGTCACACAGAGGAGTCTCACTTCTGGTCACTGACGTCCATACATGAATTGGGGGGGCACGGCTGTCACACAGTCTCACTTCTGGTCACTGTGACGTCCATACATAAAATGGGGGGGGGCACGGCTGTCACACAGAGGAGTCTCACTTTGTCACTGACGTCCATACATGAAATGGGGGGGCACGGCTGTCACACAGAGGAGTCTCACTTCCTGTCACTGATGTCCATACAAGAAATGGGGGGGGGGGGCACGGCTGTCACACAGAGGAGTCTCACTTACGTCCATACATGAAATGGGGGGGCACGGCTGCTGTCGCACAGAGGAGTCTCACTTCCTGTCACTGTGACATCCATACATGAAATGGGGGGGCACGGCTGTCACACAGAGGAGTCTCACTTTCTGTCACTGACGTCCATACATGAAATGGGGGGGCACGGCTATCACACAGAGGAGTCTCACTTATTGTCACTGTGATGTCCATACATGAAATGGGGGGGGGGGGGGCACGGCTGTCACACAGAGGAGTCTCACTTACGTCCATACATGAAATGGGGGGGCACGGCTGCTGTCGCACAGAGGAGTCTCACTTCCTGTCACTGTGACATCCATACATGAAATGGGGGGGGCACGGCTGTCACACAGAGGAGTCTCACTTATTGTCACTGTGATGTCCATACATGAAATGGGGGGGCACGGCCGTCACACAGAGGAGTCTCACTTCTGGTCACTGACGTCCATACATGAAATGGGGGGGCACAGCTGTCACACAGTCACTTCCGGTCACTAAGATATTCCTACATGAAAATCGGGGCTGATATTAGAAAAGTCTCACTCCCTGTCAGCGCAATGTCCATACATGAACTGGGGGGGGGGGGGGCACAGCTGTCACACACAGGAGTCTCACTTCCAGTCACTAAGATATTCCTACATGAAATTGGGCAGATATTAGAAAAGTCTCACTTCCTGTCACTGATTTTCATACAAAAAAAATGGGGATATGGTTGTCACCAAACAGGATAGGGTCTCCTATACTTACCGAGATACCCACACATGAACCTGGGACTGCTAGAAGCAATGTTTGAGAGCACCCAAGCACGCAGGCTCTTGAAATTGGTTAGATTTTGGTCTGACCACATTGGGTAAATTTTCTCAGTTCTTGTAACCACAATGCACATGCAATGATGATATGGTTGTCACCAAACAGCAATATGGTCAGACTTCCTACTATCACACTAAAGGGGAGTGCATCCCCCATTGGAGACATTTCCCATCACTTCCTGCCAGGAAAGGAAGGCCAATCTCCCCTCTGGGGACATAGAGGGCTAGAACCTGATGGAGGATGTGACACTTCCTGTCTCTGTCCTAAACAATTCAGGAAGCAATAGCTACAGTTTGGATTTAAGAGAACTTGTTAGCGGATGATTCCAGGGTGCAGAACAATGGAGGCATTTTATAATGAAATGTCTGATCAGGTGACAATAACTCGCACAAGGTGCTGGTGAAGAGGCAGTACTACTCCAGGTAAGGTCCACTGAGTCCAACACCCCGTACACCTCCAGTGTGAGCCAGCCCAGTCCTCACACCTGTGCTGTGATCAGAAGAAAAGTCCTGATGGCAGCACTGAAACATCGAGACGCACTTTATTAATCTTTAATGGACTAGCAGAAAAAAAAAAAAAAAACACCAAACAAAACCACACTGGGGGGGTTCAAGCGTTTCATGATAACCTCCATGCTTAACCATAACCAGTTATGAGTTTAGAGCGAGAAGCGTGCGTAAAGTGGATCTCAGTGTTTTAGCGCCGCATCCGGACTTCTCTTCTGATCAGGAGTCTATTATGTTTTATCACTGACCCCCCCCCCCCCCACCAATGATACCTGGATGGAATGACCAGAACATGTTTACTCCACAGACACCGAGACCCTTCCATACTGACTATTCACAACAGGAAAAAAATGAACCCCCACATTTGCGGTCAGTTTTACATTGCAACAAGGGCATATTTAAAACCCAGGCCCATCTTCAGACCACACCCTGAGTGATCACCAGAGAAAAAATAAATAAATTATATATGCGTTCCAGGGGCCACCTTCGGGCCAGATCTCCAACGATGGTGACATATTCCTGGGGCCCCCCCTTTCTCAGTGGCTGATCCCCCAGCCCATCCTCCTTGGTGACCCCAATCCCTGGCTTTGGGGGGGGGGGGCCACCTTCCTGGGGGCTGGTCTCTCAGCGCCAGGAGAATTTTCCAGAGTTGCCGGATGTGCAAGGTATGGGGCTATTTCCCGGGGCCTCCAAATTCTCTGGGGGGGGCACCCTCCTGGTGACACCAATCCCCAGCTCTACAGGGGGGGCGCACCCTCCTGGTAACCCCAATCCCCAGCTTTGTGGGGGCGCACCCTCCTGGTAACCCCAATCCCCAGCTCTGCAGTGGGGGGGGACCCTCCTGGTGACCACAATCCCCAGCTCTGGGGGGGCGCACCCTCCTGGTAACCCCAATCCCCAGCTCTGGGGGGGGGGGGGGGAGAACCCTCCTGGTAACCCCAATCCCCAGCTCTGGGGGGGGGCGCACCCTACTGGTGACCCCAATCCCCAGCTCTGGGGGGGGGAGAGAACCCTCCTGGTGACCCCAATCCCCAGCTCTGGGGGGGCACACCCTCCTGGTGACCCCAATCCCCAGCTCTGGGGGGGGGCACACCCTCCTGGTGACCCCAATCCCCAGCTCTGGGGGGGGGGAGAGAACCCTCCTGGTGACCCCAATCCCCAGCTCTGGGGGGGGCACACCCTCCTGGTGACCCCAATCCCCAGCTCTGGGGGGGGGGCACACCCTCCTGGTGACCCCAATCCCCAGCTCTGGGGGGGGGGAGAGAACCCTCCTGGTGACCCCAATCCCCAGCTCTGGGGGGGCACACCCTCCTGGTGACCCCAATCCCTAGCTCTGGGGGGGGGGCACCCTCCTGGTGACCCCAATCCCCAGCTCTGGGGGGGGGGGAACCCTCTTGGTGACCCCAATCCCCAGCTCTAAGGGGGGCCCCCTTCTGGTGACCCCAATCCCCAGCTCTGAGGGGGGGGCACCCTCCTGGTGACCTAAAATCCCTGGGGCGATTTCCAGGATCACTCAGCACCTCCTCCTGGTGGTAAGTATGAGTATAGTCCTCCCAGAACCATAGAGTGAGGAGAAGTCCTCTAACCTGGAAGATTTCTATAACAAGGACATTGCATTCCAGAGACACCAGTCCCAGCACAGGGACCTCTCCTGGGCCCACAACACATATATAAATAAGGTCGCCGACCCCCCCTCCCTCTCCACCCCCCCGCCGCCATATTGGCACAGCCCCCCTCCCCTCCCTCAGGTACTCACTGCCCAGCTTGATGGCGCTGAAGCCGGCAGGCACAGAGGCGGCTCCTCCCGCTGCTCCTCCGGGGGGGCCCTTGGCAGCTCCACCCTGGGCCGGGTCACCGAAGGCCTCGGGCCGGGCCCGGTTGGCGCCGCTCATACTGAGGAGCGAGGAGAGCAGACGCTGAATGGTGCCGCCACACACACACACACACACACTCCCGGGCCGCGCAGCTTCCTGGGAACCTGAGTCCTCTCCTCCGATCCGCCAATCAGCGCTAGACGACCTCCTAACTACAACTCCCAGCCTGCCCCGCGACACCACACAGGAACGGGGAGCGGGGAATTATGGGCGACCGAGTGCGTGAACTACCAGAGAGGTGACGACGAGAGACTACATTTCCCAGGGTGCCACTGGACAGGAGGGCGGCGACAGAGTGCGCCCTCTGCTGTCCAGAGTGTATAACACCACAAAGTGAAAGACGATTTATTCTTCCTATCCAAAGTCACAGGAGAGGGACAGGAACAAACTAAAACTAATAATGCATATTCCACATCAGATAACATGGAGAAATGGCAACTAGAAAAACAAAATATAATATATATATATTTTTTATATTATATTTTGTTTTTCTAGTTGCCATTTCTCCATTTTATCTGATGTGGAATGTGCATTATTAGTTTTAGTTTGTTCCTGTCCCTCTCCTGTGATATATATTATGATAGATTTTATTATATTAAAACGTTCATTCTTTTCATTTTAATGTATTTACTTTCATTACTTACATTTTTTTAAACTTTTTTTTTTTTTTTTTTTAACTAATCATATATACATATTACACACAAACTTTTTAGTAGATGTTTATCCTAATTTTTAATTTTAGGTCCGAATATATATATATATATATATATATATATATATATATATATATATATATATATATATATATATATATATATATATATATATATATATATATATATATATATATATATATATATATATATATATATATATATATATATATATATATAAAAAAAACTTACATGGAGGAGTGAAAAATGGAGTAACTACAATAGAATATAAAAATATATGATTATGAATGTATGCATCTTATAAAAGCAAATATAACTAAATGCTAGCAAAATAGCAACTATAGACATATGAGAGGAGACACCATGATAGTAGCAATACACATTACACCAATTAACTAATTATTAAATATAGAAAGTAAATAAAGTAATTTCTTATTTTATTTCACAAACCATGGAATGATAAAGGAGTAATAATGGTGATCGTTGATAATTCATTCAATGCTCTTATAATATCCAAACGATCTTCTCTTTCAATACCTTTTACATTTAAATCCTAGATACGAATACAGTAAAACCTTGGATTGCGAGCATAATTCGTTCCGGAAGCATGCTTGTAATCCAAAGCACTCTTATATCAAAGCAAATTTCCCCATAAGAAATAATGGAAACTCAGATGATTCGTTCCACAACCATTTATTCATAAGTCCTTCAGTTTATAGTCCATATAAAAAGATTATAGCATTGCAATAGGTTATATAACCATAAAATGTCCATCCACAAATAGCCGCTTCCACAAGGGGATTAGAAGCAAAATCCAGCAGGAGCTACAGAGTATCAAAGAGAAGAGAGGCGCCTCTAAGTGTAGCAATATGGTTCCATTTAATGAAGGTACAACATTTAGCAACTCACATGGTTAATGAATAAAACAGGCACATCTAAGTATGCAGGCATTCGGGGTAAAGCTGTCCACATAGACTATCTTCTGCACCACCGGCTGCCAGTCTGTAATCCTGACCGGGAAGACCACCCTGCAGTAAAGGGATCTGAAAGCGAGGGGCAGCATGGAAGGGATGACGTAGATGGTGGTGCGGAGGATGGTCTATGTGGACAGCTTTACCCCGGATGCCTGAATCCTTAGATGTGCCTGTTCCAATCATCAACCATGTGAGTTGCTAAATGTTGTACCTTCATTAAATGTAACCATATTGTTACACTTAGAGGCGCCTCTCTTCTCTTTTATACTCAGCTGTGACTTGAGGCTACTTGTATATCAAGACATCGCTTGTAAACCAAGTCAAAATTTATTTGAAAATTTTGCTTGTCTTGCAAAGCGCTCTTAAACCAAGTTACTCTCAAACCAAGGTTTTACTGTAGATCAATATATTTAAAAATGCATAATTTAATCATAACCAGATTAAAACCTATATAAAAGCAATCAAAATCATGAAAAAAAATATTACATATTATTAAACTAAAAATAGATTTTATCACTATTTAGGTCTCCTCCCGGATTCATGATCTTTTTATTTTAGTAGTTTCCCATTCTTGCTTTGTATTTAATGTATATTCCATTTTCTTATGGTTATTCATCTTATTTACTGGTCTTAACATATCCAATCATGCTATAATGGATTACCCCATTTCATTTAGAGCCCATTCACACTAGCGCGACTTGTGAGGCAACTTGTGTTGCCCCAGGTAGCTTGACATAACAAAAGCAATGTTAATCAATCAGTGCCGTCTTAATTGGCACTACTGAAGTCGCTCCGACTTCAGAAAAGGGTCCTGTACTACTGAGGCGACCCGTGATCCGACTGTCCCATATACTTCGCCTCCTTATCTTAATTGACACGACTTGTTATTAGACTTTCCAGGAAGAAGAAAGATTAGCCAGGCATTCCCCACAGACAAAGTCGCCTGTCTCTTCAAAGTAGTTCCCAAGTCTCTTCCCAAGTCTCTTCCCAAGTCTCTTCCCAAGTCTCTTCCCAAGTCTCTTCCCAAGTCTCTTCCCAAGTCTCTAAACAAGTCTCTAAACAAGTCTCTTCCCAAGTCTCTAAACAAGTCTCTTCCCAAGTCTCTAAACAAGTCTCTAAACAAGTCTCTTCCCAAGTCTCTAAACAAGTCTCTAAACAAGTCTCTAAACAAGTCTCTAAACAAGTCTCTAAACAAGTCTCTAAACAAGTCTCTAAACAAGTCTCTAAACAAGTCTCTAAACAAGTCTCTAAACAAGTCTCTAAACAAGTCTCTAAACAAGTCTCTAAACAAGTCTCTAAACAAGTCTCTAAACAAGTCTCTAAACAAGTCTCTAAACAAGTCTCTAAACAAGTCTCTAAACAAGTCTCTAAACAAGTCTCTAAACAAGTCTCTAAACAAGTCACGGGCGACTTTCTGGTAGTGGTAGTGTGAACCAGCTCTTATGGTTCCTCAATAACAATATACTAAAAGATTACAATTTAAAAAAATGTGAATCTAAACAAACGATTCTGTCTAAGGGCTCTTTCACACGGGTGTTCAGTTTTTTTTGCCCGATCAGGTCCTTTTTTTTTTTAAACGGACACGGATGACACTTGTCATCCGGCCCGTCTGTCCGTTTTTCATCCCATCCGTTTGCGGATGAAAAACGGACATAATGTATCTCTATGTAAATACGGATGTCAGCGGATGACCATCCGCTGACATCCATTTTTCGTCCGTTCAGTTCTTTTGAACGGAAGAGAACCCTATTTTTTCTTCCGTTCAAAAAACGGAACGGACGCGAAAACGGATGTCAGTGGTGTCATCTGCTGACATCCGTATTTACATAGAGATACATTATGTCCGTTTTTCATCCGCAAACGGATGGGATGAAAACCGGACAGACGGACCGGATGACACAAGTGTCATCCGTGTTCGTTTAAAAAAAAAAAAGGACCCGATCGGGCAAAAAAAAAACTGAACGCCTGTGTGAAAGAGCCCTAATGTGTATTATCAATAGTGAGGACTCCCCTACGTTATATTTTGGGTTTATACTTCTAATGCCTATAGCACCATTTCCTGCAACCCTCAATATAAAGTGTTATAGGCATTAGAAGTATAAACCCAAAATATAACGTAGGGGAGTCCTCACTATTGATAATACACATTAGACAGAATCGTTTATGTTTAGATTCACATTTTTTTAAATTGTAATATTTTAGTATATAATGGTTATTTAAGAACCATAAATGAAATGATGAAATGGAGTAATCAATATAGCATGAGTGGATATTTTAAGACCAGTAAATGAATAAATAAGATGAACAACCATAAGAAAATAGAATATACATGAAATACAAAGCTGGAATAATGGGGAACTATTAACAAACAAGATCATAAGTGTTATTTCCCCATCAACACAGACAGACAGTGTTGACAGGGGAATCCCCCGTCAAGTCATTGTATTCTCCAACCATGGGGGGGCGGGGGGACCTCCCTGCCGGGAGAAGATAGGAGTTTTGCTTGGATTATATAGCAACCGCTAGAAATAATCACATGTAAGATCCAGCAGGTTGGTTTGTACCCAAGTTGATTGGGAATGTTTTATAGCAGAAAGTAAAAAATATTCCTTTTCAAAATTGTGTTTTTTTGTTTATAGCACAAAACTGCAGAAGTGATCAAATACCATCAAAAGAAAGCTCTATTTGTGGGGGGGGGGAGGGGGGGTGACTTAAATTTTCAAGTTGAAGTGGTTAAAATAACAAATCGTTATACTTGCCTGCTCTGTGGAATGGTTTAGCACAGAGCAGCCCAGATCCTCCTTCTCCGGTTCCCCGCCAGCACGCCTCGCCCCACCCACTGCCGAGTTTACTAAGGGGGCACCAAAGCCAAGTTGCTGCTCTGTGTCCATTCAGACACGGAGCCGCGGCTTTGCCCACCCATTCTTCATTGGCTCCCTGACTTGGATTGACAGCAGCAGGAGCCAATGGCGCCAGCTGCTGTCTCAGCCAATGAGGGAAAGTCCCGGGACAGCCAAGACCCTCACGCAACATCGCTGGATCCAGATGGGGGCTCAGGTAAGTATTAGGGGGGCTGCTGCACAAAGGTTTATCTTAACACATAGAATACACAAGATGAAAAACCTGGGGGCGTGGCTTGGAGTAAGCGGTTCACTAGATCCGGAGCTCCGAGACCCCTCGCACATCCTGCCATCCATCCTGCACCGATACACAGTTAAATGTCACCGCTGCCATCCTTGTGACCTCATGCTTCTCCTCGGCTGGAAAAATTGTGAAAATAGGGTAGAGTAAAGCGCCGCCTATGACCGGGAAGATGGACAGATTTCTCAGGCAAGATGGCGCCAGTGGCCTTCCCTCCTCTGCGCCTGCCAGCACCTCACCTCCTCCATTACGCACACAGGAAGACTCAGCTCATTCCTCTCCGGACATGCCCGACCTATCCTACACTGCTGCATGGTTTGCTGATAATGCTCTGAAACCAGCTGAATCAGGTGAGTCAGACCTATCTCCTGCGGAACCTACACAGGACCAAATAATGTCAGCCATTCAAGACTGCAAGACCACCATAATTACTCAAATAGAGACCATTCATATACACTTTTCACGGCTGAAGCAAGATGTACAGAATCTGCAGGACTGTAAAGGAGCTGCGGAGGCACGTATTAGCACCATGGAGGACACCGTGGCTCCTCTGAATCTTTCAGCGAGCTTCAGGCACTTAAGCCCCGTACACACGTACTGATCGTCGGCCGAACGATCGGCCGTCTTTTGTCCAGGGCTGTCGTGTCTGTTGAAAAGTGCAAAAGACTGCACACGAATTTTGTTGGCCAACAACAGCCGACTGCAGAAGTGATGTCATGTGATGGTTAACTTTCCGTGTGTTTTTTCTTTTCTGAGCATGCCCAGTCTTGCAAATCTGCTGTCTGTCGGCCGAAATCTGTACTGACTGGCGAACAATCGGCCGTTCTGGTGTTGGCCAACAAAAATTTTAATGCTTGCACGACAGATTCTGTTCGGCCGAAAGTGCGCTGTCGGCTGTCGGAAGCATCATACTAACAAGCCTACAATCGGCCGATCGGTCGTCGGCCGAATCTTTTCGGCCGACAATCTGCACGTGTGTACGGGCCTTTAGGGCCAAGATAGAAGACCTTGAAAATCAATCCGCCGTAATCTGCGCTTTGTGGGATTTCTGGAAAAGACAGAAGGGGCCAGTCCAGAACAATTTCTTATCGCTTGGCTGAGAGAGACCCTGGGCTGTGATATTACCCATTTCCTTTGCCATTGAACGGGCACATTGCACCCCACCTCGACCTCCCCTGGCGGGGGCCTCGAAGCGGCCTATCATTGCCGAAGTCTCAATATCCTGGACAAGGTGGCTATTCTGCATGCTGAGACTTCATTTTAATGGTAAAGTAATACACATCTTTCCTGACTTCTCAGCAGAGGTGACAATGCCAACGTGCTTCCTTTAATACTGTCAAAGCCAGGTTAAGAGAACATTCTGATCAATACTCCATGCTATTCCCAGCTAAACTTAAAATCATCTCTGCAGGGAAAACTTATTTCTTCACCTTACCAATTGAGGCTTCATCCTGGATAGAGGAGACCATTGGCCGCCCACAGAGAAGCCATAGGCGTTGACTAAAATAAGCTACAATTTACCTTACTTCCATCATTATCAGTTTCTTGGGAAATCTCCCAGTGTCACCTACTCCTCTACTAGAAGAAGGCACGCGGACACCATGTGCGTTTTATAGTCAATTGCTTTACTCCCTACAAGTCTAGGGGAACAGATACTCTATCATGATGGATCATTTGTTGCGACTCACACCATATAGGATACCTGCCAACACGTATGTAACTGGATGTCTCTCCTGCAGTGGATATTCACTCTGGTTTGCGCATCAAAAGGAAATAATTTCTCTCTTCCTTCTCCAAGGATTGCTCTGGAAGTTCCGCTTTCTACTCCATAACTGCTCCCCACTGAGATATGATGCTAGCATCACGGGTTTTTCTGGTTTTGTTTTTTTTCGGGACTTTAGCCCTCTATGATTGGGATGGAAGAGCAAGGTGGGTGGGTTGGGATTACAGTTCAGCTACAAGTACTTTTTCTCTTTTTGAACCAGTTCATATTTGGTTTTTCTTTAGGTGTGTCTGTGCCTTCCTCATACTGATTTGGTCTGCCTGTAGTACCACCTGCTGGGAGAAGTTGTTCGGTGTAAGATGTCTGATCCTACAAATGTTTGACTTTTTTTTCCATACTGTAATGGCTGTTCAGATTCTTTCGAGGAATGTCCAGGGTTTGAACTTGCCAATAAAATGGTCCCTTGTGTTCTCCTTCCTTAAAAAATACAAACTGCATATAATCCGTTTACAGGAAACATTTAGTGCCCCCTAAAACTCTGGCACTCAGGCGGCTTTGATAGCCAATCTTTCCATGCCTCACATACCTTCTACTCCAGAGGAGTCTCCATACTTCTGGTCAAGTCTAGATATGCTAAAATGATCCTTGTCCGAACAGACCCAGAAGGCCGTTTTGTCCTCCTATCTATTCAGATTGGATGCAGCATTTTAAAAATTTAGTAAATCTATATATGCCTCCCCCCTTTCTCTACTGAACTATTGACAAAACTTACCTCACTCACTCTAGATCTTCCTAAGGGACCCATGTTATACACTGGCGATTTTAACGCAGTGGTGGATCCTACCCGGGACCGTTTGTGGGGTGAGGGAAAATCCTTTCAGGGGTTTTTAAATTGGATACAGGTGTATGATCTCAGATGTGTGGGAGGTGGAAGCATCTACATTATGCATTCGCCACTCCTAACCCCCTCATTTCTAGGGTTTCTATATTGCCCCGTGGCATATCTGGCCATGTACCATTACTGTTGGAATTGGATAGCCTTCCCTCCCATACTCTACCTTTATGGCGTCTAAATGCACATTGGCTGGAGGACCAAATGGTTTACATTGCCTGCTTACAGGGAGTGGCGGAATAGTGGAAAATTAATTCTGACACTGTTACTCCAGCTATAGAATGAGAAGGCTTTAAAACCACACTTCGGGATAGCTTTATGTCCATTACGGGACTCCTTAGGAAAAATAATCAGCTCCGTACTGTGAAGTAGAGGCAGATATGCTGGAAGCAGAGGCGGAATATACTGATGAACCCATTCCACACACTCATGCCCTATGCCTACATTCACGCAGAATTTATGAACTTCGTTTATTGGACCTCATGTGGAATAACATGCTATACAACTCTAAAAAAAAGGTTTTAAGGCTGGGCATTTGCTGGCTTATCTAGCACGTCCAGACCATGTTCCTACCCCATCTCCATGTATTTGTACATCGCTAGACATTTTAGTTGATTCCCTTGGTGAAATTCTGGATGCTTTCATGTATTTTTATAGCTCTCCCCATACTAACTAAAAAACTTAGAGATATGCTGGACGCCCAGCTCACTAAAGGAAGAAATGGATATACCACCAACAAATAAGACCCCGGGACCATATGGATACCCTACTGAGTGGTATGAGAAAAAATACATTTCTGTTGAGTCCCCATCTTTTACGTACTTTCAATGCAGCATTGGATGCAGGAATTCTTCCCCCATCCATGCGCGAGGCCCCAATTATAACTAAACCACACAAGGACCCATTGGATTGTGACTTACAGACCTATTTCACTGCTTAATGTAGACACGAAAATCTTAGCGAAAGTAATAGCCAATCGCTTAAATGAAATAGTTTGTTCATTAGTGCGGAATGATCGGGGGGGGGGGGGGTTTGTCCCTGGTCGATCCATTAGGATGAATATTCCTAGACTTCCAGAACCTACAGTATCTACATGACCACTCCTCCACCCAAGTTGTTATCTCTGGACATGCGGAAGGCATTTGATAGTGTAGAGTGGCCTTATTTATTCAAAGTTCTACAGCTTTATGGACTGGGCCCTCGGGTGATTGCTTGGATTCGGCTCTTGTACACTGACCAAGTTACTAAGATACGAATCAAGAATATTGTCTCTCACGGATTTTTGATCTCCAGGGGAACACGACAGGCTGCCCGTTGTCTCCACTCCTCTTTGCACTGGCTATTGAACCACTGGCCATCCGTATACACTCCTCTTCCTCTATTCAGGGTCTTAGCATAGGGACCATAGTGGAGCGCATATCCTTATATGCGGATGATACACTAGTATATTTAGCGGACCCCTCTTCATCCAAGTTCCCAGTTACAGGAAGAGGAGGAGTTTGGCAACTTCAGGTTTTCCGATCAACTGGTCCAAGTCTAACCTTTCCACTGTATCCAGGAGCAGAGCAGGCGATACATCCAAGTACGCAGCTTAAGGTGGTGTGTTCCCTTCGTTATCTGGGAGTGGTAGTGCAGCTGCCTTTACACTCCTACATGGCGAGTAACGTTTGCCCGATTAGCCAGCTTAAACAAGGCATAGACCAGTGGATGAACCTTCCGCTAGACCTTATGGGTAGAGCCAACCTTTTAAAAATTATATTCCTTCCAAAACTCCTGTATGTCCTGGCCAATGCCCCCAGTAGAATCCCCAAGTCCATTTCCAACAAATTGATTCCCTATGCTCGGGTTTCCTTTGGAACCGTTGGGCCCCCAGGATAGCCCGAGAAACACTAAAATTGCCATCTAGTACGGCTGGCTTGGCCTTTCCAAATTTTTATTACCTAACCTCTCAACTTGTGGTTGTACATGATTGATTACATCCCTCTCCTCATAATGCTTGCACTAATACTGAGGCTGCTATAGTCTGCTCTTTGGAAACTTTACATATATCGGAGAAGAGTGCCTAATTGCCCGGGAACAACAATGATACACACTACACTCCATTTTTGTTACCATAGTATCCCGCCTTTCTAAGGATCCCTGGGACGCCTCGTCTAATAACCCACTTTGATATAACCCTATGTTACATCAACTCCTTAAGGTCCCCAATTCACAATATTGGATTGCTAGGGGTGTTGAATATCTGTCACTTATGTACTGAAACCAGCTTCAAATCCTTTGCCCATTGAGAGGATTTTGCACTGTGTCCTGCTTCGGCATGCCCTACAAGCTCAGTTTGGCTCCCTCTCACTTCAACTACGAATGGCCCCTTTGGAAAAACTGCTGAAGTCCTCAGAGACTGCTAAACTGATATCTGGTTATTACTTTGCTTTGATGGCCGACTAACCCGAAATTCATGGCAGCAAAAACCTGCTGGTCCAGATTAGATCGGCAACTCTCTGATGAAGATTGGGATGAATTTACAGATACTTCTAACACTGTTAGAGCAGCGAGAGACAGACTTATACAAATTAAAATATTTCATCAGAGTCATCTCACCCAAGCGCGATTGCACAGGATGAAATTACGCAAATCTCCTGAATGTTTTAGAGGTTGCGGGAATGATGCCAATTTCACACTGTTATTGGTCGTGCACAGTTGTTTCTGCAATTTGGTCAGAGATCGGAGGATTCTTATCCACCGTTTTGGGTGTGCCCAATATCCTCCACCCTAAAAACGGTTTACTGGGCATTTCTGGAGAGCTAGCAATCTCTACTCTTACTGTATTTTTACACCAAAAAAGCTTTTCACCCGAGATGGAACGTGTCTTCCTGACCCGCTATAGACACTTGGCTACAGTTGGTTAACAATACTTTGCCTCTGTATAAACTCACTTTTGAAATACGACAACGACCTCACCTTTTCGATAAGCTGTGGGGCAGCTGGGGGTCCAGCCCTTTCATTTTAGGGTCACCAGACCCAAATGACTAAATTATGTGGTAGGCGATCTGTTTGCACGTGTGGATATATCGGCTATTGCCATTCATGTATTGTCCGAATAGACCGACGCACCTGTATGCTCCTTCACGGCATGTTTATTACTCATAAGGAAGGTACAGTTTGCTTGCAGCTGTAACCAATATTGATTGTATGTTGCTAGGTTATTTTATTTTATTTTTCTTGTCGTTCTTGTATTGCAAAATTCTCAATAAAAATATCTTTAAAAAAAAAAAATAGAAAAACCTGCCTTTTAGAATCACTGTACGTGCAAGTTCATTTTTTATGAAAAGGTGCGCCCACCCTATCCCCCCTGTACTTACCTCTGTGGGTGATGCACTAGATCATGTCCTTGCATCCAGTGTAGCAGTCTGGGGGTTTAAAATCTTTCTGTAGGAATTTTGGGACAGAGTGCTTCCAATTAGTCAGAGCCAGCACAAAGTCCTACAGAAAGAGAGAGAGGAGCGAGATTTCAAATCCCCAGACCTATACACACCAGCTGCATGGGCACGACAACTCCTCACCCACGTAAGTACAGTGGGAACTGGGGTGGTGGGAAAGGTAGTATGTTCACTAGCTTCCTCAATCTCCACCACAACCTGCCAGAAGCAAATGAACCTGGTACTGACAAAACGGGGCGAGAACGTACCTCCCACAATGTAGCCAATCACTGTACCTGGATGAGGTCATGTGCAATGACCAACCTGGCACTTGCATGAGGCTTTCCCCACTTGGCTTTAGCTGACAAATAGGACAAAAAATTACGTTCTTGTACCTTACGCATGTATTTGCAAATGTGTGCAAATACATGCGTAAGGTACAGAACCATGTAAATAAAGGCACCCCGCTTTTTTCTGTAGTCCTAACTGCAAATTTCAGAGCCTCCATAGTGGAAGCACATGCATTATAATGGATAGGCAGAGGGCAGGTAAGCCTGGAGGAAGCCCACCCCTCAAAAAGGTCACAGGGGCGCACTGGACACCAGTTTTAATTTTGTTGACGAAATTAACTTTGCCGGACAACCAGCACATAGCAGCAAAGGTGCCCAGTGTGTCCCCTCACCAATATGTCAGTAAGCGGAGCTAGGAATTTCTTTGGTTTTGCTTTGCTTGCGTTCCCCTTCCATGTGCTCCTTGCTGCAAAGGCCAGGCAGCAAGGGAGAGCAGTGGCCATTTGTCTGTACAATGCAGGACTAGCAGTCCTGTATTGTATGTGAGGACACCAAGGTTGGCCATAGATTATGCAGTTCTCTTTTAACTACAGGTGGAAGAAAAGCAAACTGCTTGAATCCCCCATCAGCATAGTGTTGATAGGGGGAATGCCTCCCGTTGCACTATTGTGTTCTGACAGCAGGAGGTTTCCTCGCCATCAGAATATAACGATCACTGCTGGCAGCTATATCCATTGGCAGGGATTGTAAACACCCGACAGGCTGGAAGTCGAACGATAGCCAGCCTGCCCGCTCATAGATGCCCTGTTGCACTATTGTGTTCTGACAGCAGGAGGTTTCCTCGCCATCAGAATACAAAGATCACTGCTGGCAGCTATTTCCATTGGCACGGATTGTAAACACCCGACAGGCTCGTTGTCAGGAAGTCGAACGATAGCCTGCCCGCTCATAGATGAGCTGAAATTTCGATCCATCATTGGCCAGGTTAAAGGCCCCTCCACATTCCAGGGGGGGGTCAGAGAAAGGAGGAGAGAGTGCAGGATGCCAGGAGAGCAAAAGAGAAGCAGATCGCCTCAACTCATCCTCAGGAGCTAGGCAAAAGTAGTAGTGAACAGTTCCTCTTTAAAGCTTCAGTTTTACATTGTTGAGAACATGACCAACTGGAATCTTCTTTAAGTTTGATACATCACAGCAGACATTTCCAGTTACTGACAGATAATGCAAAGAGAATAGTTTCCATATGCATGCATCTGCAATAAGGTCGTGCGAGAGGCTTGGCAGCCCCAAGGATGTGGTGCACCAAACATGGTTAAACAATTAAAGAGCGACTTCTGAAGGTGCACAGTGTGGTTTTTTCCGACCAGATGTCATCAACTTCACACAAACACCTTCCTTTCTTTGTTTCCTCTGCAACTTCCTTTTATTATCAAAATCAAGCACAGTTCTCATGGCCATTTCCACTTTGAGAAAACAACCCGTTTTCAGTAAAAGCGTAATCTTAAAGGAGAACCCCATTTAGGCAAAAAAAGAAGACCGGTATTTAGAAAAGATAATTTACCAAGACTCCCCTGTAGCAAAGGCTGATTGACTTCTATTCTGGACTTTGCATTTACTAAAACCAGTTAACTTGTCATTGTTCTTCTAATCCAACCCAATCTCTCCTCCTAGTAAGGAAACAATAGAGCTCTCAGGCATCTGAAGTGAAATCTCAGGCTATTCAATAGCCGCGGTGATAGGATTCCAATCATGTACTCCAAACATCAGCGCCACCCTTCTAATATCTATAATCCAATCTTCAATTATTGTCAGACAGCCTCTCCCACCCCCAAAACAAGCATACCAAACTTCTCAATCCATGCAGCAACAGGGCCAGTCTAGGCTACAGATACATGGGTGATTTTCTTTTAAAGCTTAAAGTGGAACTTCACTCTCCCAATTAACATTGATTATTTTTAACCCTCAAGCTGCTAGCTGTAGTAAATAGCTACAAAAGTATATCATTGGTTTTAAAATTGTATTGTTAAATGTCTTCATTTACTTCCTGGTTTTTGGCCTAGGCAAGTGATGTCATACATCCCAGGAGTCTTCAGGTGTTTTTTTCTAAGCACGCTCTACTGCATGCATGAGCTAAGGGCAGAGATTTCAGGAAGTTGAACCATTTGCCCTTACTGAAGATGGCCATGGCCGGAAATGCTAGGGGGTTGTCTAAGTGATTTCTTAACAAAATAAGCATGGAGACATAGATGGATGGAGGGAGTTTGGCTTGAACATTAAAAAATAATTAAAAAGTAAATTTTGATTTGTGGTGCTCAGATGCAGTGAAGATCAGCTTTAAGGCGGCCATAGAGGGATCATCTCTTAGCTGGTACCGACCAAGATTTGATCCATCTATGAACAAGCTGGTTGTACTAAAGTCAATCCATCGAACAACTGCAGTACAACAAGCCTGTCAGATTTCTTTCATGCGATCACTGCCAGGGGCTGTAGCAGCCAGCAGTGACCATTATGTTCTTCCCATCAGCAAAACACAATAGAGCTGTGGGAGTGCAACTGAGTGCAACTGAGCAGTTTACCACCAGTCATTGAAGGAAATAAAATTGCATTATCTATGGGCTGCCATAGCCATGGTCAAAAAAAAAAATGATCAAAAAAAAAAAAAAAAATCACTGGAAATGGCTGATCACTAAATAGATGATCACTAAATAGACGAATAGTACAAGATTAACTCTCTCTCTACCTTTAAACTCAGCTGGCTGGACCATTTTTGCAATTTTTTCCTTACAGTTTTCAGAGTTTGTAAGACCCCCAAACCATTAACTTAAAAAAAAAAAAATCATACATACAACCACCATAACTTACATATTTACTGCTCAATTCTTACTAAGGCCTCTTTCAGTGGGGTGTGCTAAAGCATACCCCCCTATGGGGGGCTGTGTTTGCACGGTTGACCTGCATTTCTGCGGCTCGCCTCTTTCACACAGGCGGACCGTTCAGATCCGACTGTCCGTTTTTTTGGCAGATCTGAACGGATGCCCCATCTCAATGGGGCATCGGATGTCAGCAGAGACATGTCTGCTGACATTTGATCCTTCTAGCAGATCGGATTGCATTAGAACGGACAGACGGTCCGTTCTCATCCGATTCCCCCATAGATAACAGCGGGACCTGACAGCTCTGTCTCCCCACACAGCTGCCATCCTCCTCCACAGTGGGGGATTGGTGGATCGATCCCCCACTGAGATGAATGGGGAAGCACTGCAAAATTTGGGTTAAAACAGGCAGTGAGGAGGCATCACATCGCTTCCTCACCACCTATCAGCCTCTGGAGCGTAGCCTTGGGCTTCAGAGGCAAGGGAGATTTAGACGCATATCTAAATCTACCCTGTGATTTTTTGTAATTTTTTTTTTAAACATTGTTGGTTTGGGAGGGTGGGGGGTGCTTGCTATCTTTTTGGGGGAACACCTCTGATCAAAGCTATTTTCACTAAAGGGACCATGAGATTATAGCAGAAGGCGGAGCGTTCGGTCCGTACAGAAGCTGGAAGCAGTGCTGTAGGTCCGTATGTTGTACGGATCTGGCATATGGACCTACAGAACAGGAATAGGAGGCGGAATCCTCCATAGTGACACTTGTTTTTGTGACAGCTTTCCACAGGATTTCCTCCTAAAGCAGGCATGTCTAACCTGCGTCCCAAGGGCCGCATGTGGACCGGAACTGCAGCCAATGCGGCCCACTGCCCCCTGACAATTTTTTTTTCTGGGGAGGAAGGAAGTCAAGTCAGGGGCAAGGCCACAGTGGCTTCCAACCAACTGTAGGCAGAGGCTGCAACTGCATTGGATGGGCACGCACTAGCGAGGCTGCATTAGAAGGGCACTGATCAGGCTGCATTGGATGGGAATGCACTGGTGAGGCTGCATTGGAGGGGCACTGATCAGGCTGCATAGAATGGGCACTGTTTAGGCTGCATTGGATGGGCACGCACTAGGCTGCAAGCGCCGTGCAATCGCCCGGCTGCTGCGGGAGACTTCAGATGTCTGCAGTCAGTGAGAGCCGCTGTTTCCTGTATAGTTCCGGCTCTTTCACAGGCGGAGTGACATGAAATGCACTCCGCCTGTGACAGGAGCCATACAGGAAGCAGCGGCTCTGCTCTCTACTGCAGCCGCTGCTACCTCCAGCAGTACCTGCATGACCAGCATTACCCACCAGCAGTAACCACCAGCAGTCTGCAAAATAAGCAGAAAAGGTATGTGCATTAGCGTGTGTAAATTGTTGCAATATTTTTTTTAATAACTAGTTGTGTTTTGTAAATAATAAGTCATGTCCTTGTTCATACATGTACATTTTCTGGCTGCCTAAGTCATATGTGCTAGGGGTGCACCTATCCCCCAGCACATAACTGTAAATATCTCAGCATTTGCAATGTTCCTGACTCCTACCACCATGACTTCAAATCAATGAAGTGGTCATGGTGGTTAGAGTGTTCCTTTAATATCTCTCAGAAGAAGTAAACCTCTGTATACTGATTCCATTTCATTGGTCATCCTCTAGTTGTGTTAAATTAGTGGGGGGGGGGGGGGGGCGCGGGAAGGGCGCGGTGGCATTTTATTACTTATATACCTTAACTATAGTATATATTTTATATGCGGCCCGAGAAGATTTCTCTACACTCAATGTGGCCCAGAGAAGCCGAAAGGTTGGACACCCATGTCCTAAAGGGTCATTTCTATTATAGATGGGAACCAGGTGGCTTGAGTTCCCACCTGGCATCATCTTGGGGCCAGTAAATGGTAAGTTACTTGCCCGGCTCTGAATGTCCCTACACTACCTGTTGCATACATGCACCATACAAACCAAATGCTGTAAAGGTAGCGAACTCCCTCATTAAAGTTGCAAAAGGCTTAGGAACCCAAACCTACCAGATCTTCCCTCTAAAGCTCCCAAAGAGCCAAAAATCACAGTTTTTTCCATTTTCTTATTACATCCCAATAACCAACTATAAAATCACCTACCAACCACAATCAGTTCCAGGTAGACAGCCATTTCATTTGTATTAACCTAGATTTGCCAAAAGGTGGAGCTTTAACCCCATCATTAAACTGGGCCGTGCTTCACTGTGTTACATCCAGACTTGTTCCAAGAGGCTGATAAATGTCAAAACCACAAAAAGAAAAAAGTTATTTCAGTTTAGTAATGGATATAAAAACACTGCACAGAAATAAAAAAAAAAAAAAAAAATATTATATTTAGGGTGTCAATATGCAGCTACACTGGGAGGTCTGGGGGGGGGGGGGGGGCTGCAGCACAGAAGGTTTTTCGCCTTAAAGCGGTTGTAAACCCTATAAAAAAAAAAATAAAAAAAAAATCCTGCAAGACAAAGGCAAAATGAGCTAGTATGCATCGCATACTAGCCCATTATGTGTAACTTACCTTAAAACGAAGCCCCGACACGGACCCCCGGACATCGATGCGGGCGCTGCCATGATCCCTCGTCGTCTCTTCCGGGTTCGGCGGCTCCGGCGCGCTGATTGGCCGGAAGAGACGGCTCCGGCGCGCTGATTGGCCGGAGCCGCGATGACGTCACTCCCGCGCATGCCGATTTTTCCGGCAAGCTCCCGGCAAGTTAATTGAAGGTCCCCCCAGACCTTCAGAGCGCATGCGCCGCTCGCGTGAGCGGCTGCATGCACTGTTAATATCTCCTAAACCGTGCCGGTTTAGGAGATATTATTTGTACCTACAGGTAAGCCTTATTATAGGCTTATCTGTAGGTAAAAGTGAAAAAAGCGGGATACTACCGCTTTAATGCATTAAGGTGAAAAAACCTTAAGGCTCCATTCACACCTAGGAAATAGGAATCGTGATCGGAGTCACCACGATTCGGATTGAAAATGCCATTACTTCTTAATGGCACTTCAATCGCGTGCGATTTTGTCATGATTGTTGCTGCAAAATTCTGACGCAATCACGGCAAATGGCAACAATGTTACCCAAAGAAGCTCCTGCTCCTCTTTGAGTGACCAGCTTCATGCGGTGCGATTTTGCTGCGACAAGATCGCACCGCAATTGGAGTGCAATTAAGTAGTAACTGCATCAAACATGTCCCACGTTTAGCCGCCATTAACTATTTTAGATCCTTATGCAGCTAGCATTGGTAAATAGATAGGAAGGTGTATTATATTTACTTGTAAAAAAAAAAAAAAACACATTTAAGAGTCGGTTCACACTGAGGCGACACGACTCTGTACTACTTCGGGGGCGGCTTGTGCATTGCCATGCACCACGACTTCGGAGCGACTTGCATGGACTTCACATAATGGAAGTCTATGCAAGTCGCTCAGAGGTCGCCCCAAAGTAGTACAGGACTCTTTCTAAGTCAGAGCGACTTATGTCACTCCTATTAGAACGGGTCCTGTAGCGGTCAATAAACCACGAGGGAGCAAGACTTGTCAGGCTGACAAGTCGCCTGACAAGTCGCGCTAGTGTGGACCGGGTCTTAAACATTTCTTTAGTTGCTTCCATGTTTCTGGACTAGGCAAATTGGTATCATACATCCCAGGAGTCTTCAGAAAGGGCTCTTAGCCAAGCCCTCTCCCCTGCCTGCATGCCTGAGCTAAGGGCAGACAGATTCCAGGAAGTAAATGCTACACGAATCATCTGCCTTTACTCAAGATTGGCGCAGCTAGAAAATAAGGGGTGTTTTCAAAAGGATTTCTCAACAAAAAAAGCATGGAGACATGGATGGATGGGGGAGTTTATTTCATTTTTAATATTGAAAGCAAATTGTGTTTTCAGTTTGTGGTGCTCAGATAGTTTAGTGTGCCTGTATCCATCACACGCAAGATCAGTGTTCTATAGCTTCAAGGCTGATTTAAACCAGAGTGGCACAGGAACGCGGAGCGTGCTCCTGTCCGATTCCTGCGTGTTCCCCTGCAGTGCAATTTTCAGCCAGTTCATTTCAAGACCATACAAGCATAAGGACATGGGACAGAGATACCATTATAAAATTACAAAGTACGTTCCTGGCGTGTCATGCAGAATTCAAAAGTGAGTCAATACTACCTCCACGCCACGTTTACTAGAAGCTCCAAAAAAAAATAAAAAAAAAAAAAAATATATATATATATATATATATATATATATATATATATATATATATATATATATATATGTATATATATGGTATCTTCCGGAGTATAAGATGACTGGGCGTACAAGACGACCCCCCTAATTTTCATCTACCGGTAATACTTATACTTCGGTTACCTTGGAGATATTATACTCGGCGTATAAGATGACCCCCCATTTTTGGGGGATTTTTTTGAGGTTCAAAAGTAGTCTTATATGCCAGAAAATACAGTATATCTATATATCTATCTCTCTCTCAAGTGAGAGGATGCAAGGGGGGAAATTCCGAATCTCACCCACACTCAAAGCTAGCTATCCTATACAGGAAAAAGTCAAACTTCTCCCAAAATGAGAATTAACAGTTTTTTTTGCAAACCCCACTACCACACCAATGCAGCCTTGCAAAAGTGTGGCCCCTAACACCACTTTCACAATGCTCAATTGCAAAAACATATGAATTTTTCCTGTGTTTTAAGTGCATTTTGTACCTGTGCAAAAAAAACACTAAAAAAACTGCAGGTTTTCATTAATTTTAATAGGGAGGTGTGTTTTTTTTTTTTTTTTTTTTAAACCACACCAAAAATGCAGCAAAGCAAGCCGGACTTTGAAAAATGCAACAGACTCACAACTGACCAGGGTTAGCAGTTTGATTGAATTTATTGGTCATGCGTTTTTCTTCTGCTTTCTTTTTTTTTTATTTTAACGCAAAAATGGAAAAAAAAAAAAACTCATCCGTGTGAAAGCAGCCTAAAGGCCCCTTTCACACAGGCGGACCAACGGTCCCCCCATGCATTCCTATGGGGCATCGGATGTCAGCGGAAACATGTCCGCTGACATCTGATCCGTCAAATCTGGACGGACGGACACCCTATTTTCCATCTGTCCAGCTGATTGGATGAGAATGGTCCGTTCCCATCCGATTCCCCCATAGAGATGCATGGGGAACTGACAGCTGTGTCTCCGCACACAGCGCGGAGACAGCAGTCATCCTTCTGCTCAGCAGGGGAATCGGCGGATCCAGGGGCAGACTGGCGACTCTTGGCCCAGGGGGCAAGTACAAACCACAGGCCCATGGTGCAGCGACTTGGCCCCCCTCTCACTCTACCTCTTCCTGTCCTCCCCTTGACCCTCATTATAGGCTGAATCCCAGATACTCTCTACTCACTGGCTGAATCTGGCCAGGGATTGGTTTGAGGGAGCTGGGAGAGCTCGATCGGGGCTGGTCGGGGGTGGAAAGTCTCCAGTGAGGCATGGAACCAGCCTCTGCTCAGACACAGTTTACACCATTCAAGCGGGGGGGGGGGGGGGGGGGCAGTCAAGGCTGCTCTCTGTCCTTGTCTTCAACCCACACCCAGTAGGTCAGCGTCAGGAATGTTTTACTTCTCTTCACCGGGAATCCTTTATGCATGTCTGTGGCAGAAGCGGTGCAGTCTTTTTTAGAGGGCATCAGAGCAGCCCAGGGGGCAATCGCCCCCTGGCCCAGTCCTCCCCTGGGCGTATCGATCCCCCGCTGAGAAAAGCAGAGTCCGTTTGATGGACAGTGTGTGAAAGAGCCCTAAGGCCAGCCATAAACGTTCTGTCCGTCAAAAAAAAAAAAAATTGGGCTCACAATCGTGCCATCATTGGTTTCCTTTTTAAAAAAAAAAAAAAAAAAAAAAATCCAGCATGTTAGATCAGGTACTTTCAATTTCAGAAAAAAAAAAAAAAAAGCTCATCACAGCTTGCAAATTAATGATGCAAAATCCAAATGGCCTGACAAATCGACAACAGTTTTGGAGACTCCTACGGGGGCACATCATACTGTAGCTGCTGACTTTTAATATTAGGACATTTACCTGTCCTGGAATCCAGCGATGTCGCCAACCCAGCCTATGTTTCCACTCTCGGGTGCTGCCACCCCCATTGCCTGTAAGGTAGGCTGGCAGCTGGTTCCCTACTGCGCATGTGTGAAGCTCTTTGAGTGGCCCAGCGGCAGAGGAAGGAGGCCGAACTTCCGAGTGATCTCTTGGAAGTTGGGACAGGTACCTGTTAGAATACCCAGTCCCCTAAAAGATGACAAATGTGGCACGGGGGGGGGGGGGGGGGGGTTTAGGGGAGCCAGATAAGCAGAGCTTCCACTTTTGGGTGGAACTCCGCTTTAAAGACTACCCATGTGTTAGGCCAGTTTTACGGCTCCGAAACTAGTATACAGCCTTGGTAACAGGACAAGGTTTTTGCTCTTACAGACGCCTGGTCTAGAAGTCTTCTTAGGTGACTGAAAAATACAGCCAGCTGGGACTGAGTCATTAGTGCGATTATCGCAGCTTCAAGGAAGTGTCAGATAGAAAAACACCTTGGAGGAAAGATAAAATAGTGCCCAGCCTTTGTCAATAGAATCCACCCATTCCAATGTCCACTATGACAAAAGTAATGGTATTCAATTCAGGCCAATGGACAGAACAGTAAATAGGACAGCTGATTATATAGAATCTTATCAACTTTCAGCAGAGCTATCCACTGCAATTAACTACACATGGTCTACACCAGGCATCACTAAAGGGCGGACCGTGGTCCGGATCCGGACCCAGTTAATGTCTCATTCGGACCCCTGCGGTCCCACCCCACAGCCATTCTCACAGAGCCAACAGCTGGAGGCAGGACAGATATAGACAGAGGGCGGGGGATACTCAAGTTAACAAGCAGGTGATTGGTTGCAAGGATGCAGGGAGGTCATTGCACAAACATGCGATTCGGACCTCTGCTGGAAGAATATTTTACTGACTGGACCTTTGTAAAATTTTAATTCAATACCCCTGGTCTACACCATAGGTGTCCAACCTGCAGCCCTCCAGATGTTGCAGGACTACATCTCCCATACTACTCTGTTAGCTAAGAGGCTGGCAAGGGAGTATGGGAGATGTAGTCCTCTAACATCTGGAGGGCCGCAGGGTACACTAAACTTTTTATTGGGGGGTTTCTCAGCCAGGATTCCAAGGAATCTCAGGGTTCCTCCAGAGGTTGTTAGGGGTTCTTTGAGCAATGAGCAATTTCTGACTCTCGGATAAGCTCCCAATGACACCATTGATTTGACTATCTGTACGAGGGTAATTCTTCCCAATGACACAAGTATAAGAAACATTCTTCCAACTGACCACCACACTAATATATCATGAGTTTTAGATACTTTATAGTCATTTTTGGTAGGGGTTCCCTGAGACCAGAAAGTAATCTCAACGGTTCCTCTGTGTCGAGTAGGTTGAGAAAGGCTAAGAAAGAGGAAGGTGAATGTGATTAGACAACTTGTTTTTAGCATCGCCTAGAGCAGTGATGGGGAACCTTGGTACCCCAGATGTTTTGGAACTACATTTCCCATGATGCTCATGCATTCTGCAGTGTAGTTGAGCATCATGGGAAATGTAGTTCCAAAACATCTGGGGTGCCAAGGTTCGCCATCACTGGCCTAGACTAAGGATTAAAACCCATGGCAGGTTATTTTGGTCATCTAATATTGAGTAAATTTCCCTACACTTCCTGTAACACTGAACAGAAGTTAAAGTGTTGGTAAACTCACTATGTGACTTAACATGTATTCCAAGCAGATTTGCTGTCATTAAAGAAAGTGTGTTTGTTAGAAATTAAAAGGCTAAATACACCGCAGCTGGGCGGTCATGTGATCCCCCTGTGCTGGTCGGCCTCGATCTATAGAGAAGCGGGAGGGGCCAAGATTTCAGTGACGTCAGTTGGCCAGCAGAGGGAATCTCCGCCCCTCCCGCTTCTCTCCAAAGATTGGGGTCGGCCAGCATGGAGCGGGTGGATCATGGGACCGAACAGCTGCGGTGTCAGAAACAGTTTTTAGCCTTTTAATTTCTAAAAAACACTTTCGTAATGGCAGCACATCTACATAGGATACATTAATAGGGTACAATAATATATGTGTAGCTGAATAGTGGCGGAGAGAAAATGCTCTCATGCCGACAGGGAGGAAGAGGGGACAGACGAGCGTTGCTTATGACGAGGCACGTATTCTGACCACAGTAATCAGGGCTCCGCAGCCCTGATTATCATGGTCAGCAGAGGGACACAAGAACTGATAGGATCCACCAGGTTTATTACCATTTAGAAGAGAAGAATTGCACAGCTCAAGCACTGTACAGTTATTCATGTTGTAAAGGAACAGGATCTTAGTTTTTTTGGGTTAAACGCTTTAAATGAACTCTTATGGTCAGGAGAATTCCCCTCTTAGGCTGGGCATAGATGGATTCGAAATTTGTCTGGTTTAGCAGGGACTGGATGAATTTTTGATCCTGAGGTCCTCCCTGTTTGACAGTCAGACATAATGGAAAACTTTTGGCTGCAGCCACTGATTAGTGTAATCTGAAAGCAGTGGGAGCCGCTGTTGGAATACAATATCTCAGCAGGAAAAGGATTTCTCCATCCTCGATTGGGTGGATGGAAGAATCTTAATTTTTTTTTGGACTAATCTGTCCATAAATAAAGATGGGGATTTAGTCCCACCATATGGCCATATCGTGCTCAAGCCCACCACTGCGTCAAAGTACCCCTTTATCAGTGGGTCCTACACTATCCATAGAAAAGGGGTGAATCCAACCTCTCTAACCCTTGGAGACAACACCCCTTGCTGGGATGTATGTGCTAATGCACTACAAAAGACTCCTCCTATCTCTACTTGATGGTGGACTCTGATAGAGTACAGGTGTGTGTGGGGGGATGCTCAACCTCAGAAGTCTGGTCAGACCGAATACATAATAAACAAGCAAAAAATTGGGGGAGCAAACCCTGAACATATATATCTAAAGCCGGTGCAGCTATGGACCAAGATATACATGTTCAGGGTTTGCTCCCCCAATTTTTTGCTTGTTTATTATGTATTCGGTACTTTGACGCAGTGGTGGGCTTGAGCACGATATGGCCATATGGAGGAACAAAATCCCCATCTTTATTTATGGATTGTCTCCATATTTAATAGTCATTTCTTTTGCATGGTTGCGCTATTCTTTTTTAATATACATGTTGCTTGGTCCATAGCTGCACCGGCTTTAGATATACATGTTCAGGGTTTGCTCCCCCAATTTTTTGCTTGTTTAATCTGTCCATGCCCAACTTTAAGACTAAGCCAGCCTAAGCTACAGCAGCTCTGTGCGGCTCTGCCGCACGCCGTCCAGCACCACTCAGTGCCTGGCCTCCTTGGAGACGTTTTAATTTATACATTGAATTGTTGATGTGTATATTATCACACTGAGTATATTTTAAGCTTTTTTCCATTTTAATAAATGTTTTTAGTGGTAATGCACTAGGTCAATGCGCCCCTCTTTTTTTTTTCCATCTTTTTCTTCCGTTAGTATTGGCTACCCTTGGTCCTGAGGTGGCAGCAAGACCTTCAGTCCTACCCATTCATATTTGTTGGAAACTTACCTCTTCCTTCCCATTATTGCACTAGAGCGCAGGAGATTTAAACTACATGCCCAACTTTAAGCCTAGTACACACGGGCCAAATGCCAGGCGGCATTGGCAGGTTCAATAGAAACCAGTCGACATTCAGCCTGTGTGTATGGCAGCTGGTCTATCTTCTGTCAAAGGCTCCTGACCGAAAAAAAAAACAAACAAGTCTGCCGACCGGCTCCCAATCAGTGCTGACTCAATGTCTGCTCAATGGCTGACTGAAGTGTTCTGGCTTGTCTCGGCAGGGGAGTTTTCTGTACTAACATCAGATTGTTAGTACAGCGGCTTCAATCTGAGCGGTCAGTTAAAAAACTAGTAGTTTATATGAGATTTAAGACAGAGGATTTCCCCTCACTTCTTGTTCTAGGGACACTCAAAAACGTTGAATGTACTCCTTTTCTTTCTGTCACCAGCTGACAGTCTAACCTTCCTAAATGTGTTTTTAAATGGCCATTTGTATCGCATACTAGCACATAATTTAATACTTTCCTTAGAACGAAGCCCTGACACGGTCGCCGGACACCGCTGAGGCAGCCAACATGCTCCCTCTGTGTCTCTTCCGGGTTCAGTGGCTCCGGCGCTGTGAGTAGTCGGAGCCACGATAAAGTCACTCCCGCCCACGCGCATGGGAATTCACTTTTCAGCAAGCCACTGTGAAGATCCGGCAAGATACGCTGGACCTTCAGAGCGCATGCGCCGCTGGTGTCAGCGGCTGCATGCAGGGTGAATATCTTCTAAACTGTGCTGGTTTAGGAGAAAATTATTTTATCTACAGGTAATCCTTATTATAGGCTTACCTGTAGGTGAAAGTTAAAAAACTGAGTATACTACCGCTTTAAAGTGCCCAAGCCTTGGAGGAGAGTTTTGCTCCCAAAACGTGTTGGCTCTTCCATGCTCTACTGTAAACTAAATCGTACACACACTGGTGCTCGTCTTCTGACAGGGGGACATCATGCCCCACAGTCCTTCCATTTCCTCCTCCTGCGGCCCCCGACATCACTTCCTCCTTTGCAGTGACTCCTGGGAGACGAGCGTCAATCCCAGGAGTCAACGCGCCTGCACCGGTGTCCCTCGTCACTTCCGGTTCAGGCGCGTCATTCCCTGCTGAACGCATTAGAACAGCTTCTGGGCATGCGCAGAATCAGCTGCGGGATGATGTGCCTGCCCCGGAAGTGATGAGCAGGGCATTCTGGGACTACGACATCCAGGAAGAGGGATGCAATGAGGAGGGGCTCTCTGGCTTCAGCTGCCCACACCGCAGATGGCAGCGCTGGACAAGAAATGCAAGTTTTTCTTCTTACAGGTTCACTAAGCAGGGGACAGTTCAGAGTCTATCTTTGCCTAAATGCACTAGCACCGTCTGTCCTAGGGGTATTTTTATCCCCAAAAATGTTTTACCCGAAACTCTGCTTTATGCAAGGAATACATTAACCACTTATGGACCGGGCCTATTTCTGACACTTGTTTAGAAGTTAAAATCTGTTTTTTTGCTAGAAAAATTACTTCGAACCCCCAGATTTTTTTTTTTAGCAGAGACCTTAAATAATAAAATGGAGACCGTTGCAATATTTTTTCTCACACCGTATTTGCGCAGCAGTCTTTCAAAGAATATTTTTGGAAAAAATTCACTTTTTATAATTAAAAAAAAAAACTAAGAAAAACAGTAAAGTTAGCCCAATTTTTTTCTATAATGTGAAAGATAATGTTTCGCCGAGTAAATAGATACCCAACATGTCATGCTTCAAAATTGCGCACGCTAGTGGAATGGCAACAAACATTGGTACTTAAACCCCATAGGTGACATTTTAAAAATTTCTAAAGGTTACCAGCTTAGAGTTACAGAGAAGGTCTAGGGCTCCTATTATTGCTCTTGTTCCAACGATCGCGGCGATACCTCATGTGTGATTTGAACACCGTTTACATATGTGGGCGGGACTTGCATATGCGTTTGCTTCTGCGCGCAAGCTAACGCGGACAGGGCACTTTAATTGTTTTTCTGATTTATTTTATCTATAATTTTTTATTTTTACAGTTAAAAAAAAAAAAGGGCTTTGATTATTTTTATTGCCATTACAAGGAATTTAAACATCCCCTGTAATAGAAATATGCATGACATGATCTCTTTAATGTGAGATCTGGGGTCAAAAAGACCTCACATCTCACGTCTACACTTAAAAAAACTTTTTTTTTGTGATGAAAAAATGGGCTAGGAGACGACTGACGTCACTCCGGTCCTCCAAGGCCATAGAGTCGAGTGGGGGCCATCTTGCCCTCACTCAACTTCCTGCCTGTGAGGAGTGCGAACCGGATTGTTTTCCCCGCTACCAATGGGTCTGGTAAGCGGGGAAAACGACCGGGAAGCGGCCGGGGGGGTTGCCGACGCCGCCACTGGGACCGACCACCCTTATGTTAAAGAGGACCGCCGGCAGTTTAAAAAAATACCGGGGTTATGGCAGTTATCTCACTGAGAGGCTGAACCAGGATCGGCACCTGGCTCAGCCTCTCAGCGAGCTGCTAAGGCTGGGTTCTAATATTTGCGAATTGGATGCCATTAATGCATAACAGGTCATGGCGTTCGGCTCTCAATTGAGCCCGTTCACATGTCTGGGGCATTTTAAAAAGGGTCCTGTGCATTTTTGGGTTCGGTTCAGGCGCAATTCAGGCAAAAATTCACACCTAAACTAGTGAGCAGAAATGCTCCGGACTGCAAAGCGCAGCCGGACAGGAGTGGACTAGGAGCCTGAGCCAGCAGCCCCCACCCACTCCACAGCCCAGTGCTCCAGTTTACCGGGTAGGGTTTCTCACCCTTGGAGGCAGTGGGCGACCACTCCTGCATTCACCTTGGGAAGTAGGATTCTAAAATCAAAGAGAAAAAAAAAAAAAAAAAACTTTTTAAACAGGCAAAGGGGAGTGGGGAGAAAGCCCCTGGTGAAGGCCGTTCCAAACCAATTTCTTGCCAAACTCCAGCTCAGCCATTGAACAGGGCTGACAACTGATTTTGGTATGGGAGATTTTCACTGGATTGATGGGACTCAGCATTGCACCCTAAGCCACAGACAAAAACCCCATGGTCACTGGCATTCACTGGGAGTAATGGTGGCCTCTCCACTTGTTACCAAGATCACTGAAAAATGAAAATCAAAAGCAAATCCCAAATTTTGGCTATTCCCAAAACAGAAGAAATCTTCCAATGGGGACACTCGTTCTGGTGACAACCAGGGATTCCCTCACTTCCTGGTTTGACTATGGGACAGAAAGGCAAGGAAGAGAGGCGGAAAGGGCGGAAGGAAGAGAGGCGGAAAGGGCGGAAGGAAGAGAGGCGGAAAGGGCGGAAGGAAGAGAGGCGGAAAGGGCGGAAGGAAGAGAGGCGGAAAGGGCGGAAGGAAGAGAGGCGGAAAGGGCGGAAGGAAGAGAGGCGGAAAGGGCGGAAGGAAGAGAGGCGGAAAGGGCGGAAGGAAGAGGCGGAAAGGGCGGAAGGAAGAGACGGATAATCCCCCCTCCAATGGGGACAGATGCAAAACAATGACAGGGGTTACAACCCTCCCTTACTTAACGCGCCCCCCCAAAAAAAAGTAATTCCTACTTTATAAAAAAAAAAGGAAAAAAATAATAAAAAAAGTAAAGGTTTATTACTTTAAAGCCCAGCAGGACAGTCCTGTTGGAAACCCCAAGAACAAATATTACTAAGTCAATATAGGAATATAATGAGGGAGACACACATGCCATTAAGACACACACAAAAAAAAAAACATTTAGAAAATGTAAGTTTATGATGTAAAATATAAATAAAATGGACACACAATCACCCTGACCAGCCATAGTTCACCCCACATATATACTCCCATCCATATTATTTTAATGGTGATTGTTAGTAGATGGAGCCAAACAAAAGGATTAACTCGGCCATGTTGCTACACCCAAAGTTACACGTGTCAGGGTGCTCCCGGAAGCTAGCAGCCGCCATCTTACTACACTCACAGAGCAGAGCGAACAGGTACGCTGACCGGGCAATACTAGGAGCGGGAACGGCGGACTGACACACATACACGGACACTGCACCAGGATGGGGACGGGACACTGAAACCACTTACGGAGCGTCCGCTTTCCCCGGTACTTCTGCGGCATATACATGGTCGCTGTTCCTCTTTCCGGGAGCACTGGGCAGGGTTTTATATAGAGTGTCACGACTACATTTCCCGACAGCCTCTGCTTCTAAACAGGACCGCTGAGCGCACAGGCGTCACGTCGTTGTCTGTCACTAGAGGTCAGGTAATGGGTAATATTGTGTCTTCAGTACTAGGAGACATTTTGTTGAGGATTTGTGTAGAGGATGATATTGAATGTCACCTATAAGCTGATACTGCTGCCATCTGCTGCTGGAAATGCTAGCTGCCTGGCTGTCATGCTGAGGCTTTGCCCAGGAATCCTGGAATCACATTCCTAATTATAATCTAGAATAACCATAATGTACAAAACATGGGCACTTAAAGGCACCAAAATACCTATGTTTTTTTTAAAAAAGACCAGAATTTTATTTCCGTTCACAATAATTGTTCATAAAAATTATAATTTGTAAAGGTGCGTGTCATTACACACTTATTTGTGGTTTTTACATATTGTACGGCTGTGGCCAAAAGTTTTGAGAATGACACAAATATTAATTTTCACAAAGTCTGCTGCTTCAGTGTTTTTAGATCTTTTTGTCAGATGTTACTATGGTATACTGAAGTATAATTAAATAAATATTTATATAATATATATTAATGTCATAAATGTCAAAGGCTTTTAGCCCCCGTTCACACTTGGGCGACCTGTCAGGCGACCTGGTCGCCTGACACGTCGCCATAGGTCGCCTTCCATAGAGAAGCTGCAGACCCGTTCTAATAGGAGCGACACAAGTCGCTCCGACTTAGAAAAAGTGTCCGGAGCTTCTTTGGGGCGACTCGGAGCGACCTGCATAGACTTCAATGATATGAAGTCTATGCCGGCCGCTCCGAGGTCGCCCAGCAAAGTAGCGTCACCCCAGTGTGAACGGGGCCTTATTGACAATTACATTAAAGCCGAGTTCCACCCAAAAGTGGAACTTCCGCTCATTTGCTTCCTCCCCGCCTCCGGTGCCACATTTATTATTTTTTTTATTTATTTCAGGTACTTATCGCTGTCAATTTACGCAGCGCTTTACATATACATTGTACATTCACATCAGTCCCTGCCTTCAAGGAGCTTCCAATCTAAGGTCCCTAACCCACATACATACATACATAGTAGGGCCAATTTTATACAGGATCCAATTAACCTACCAGCATGTCTTTGGAGTGTGGGAGGAAACCGGAGTACCCGGAGGAAACCCGGTTTCCTCAAGCCCAGGGAGAACATGCAAACTCCAGGCAGGTAGTGTCGTGGTTGGGATTTGAACCAGCGACCCTCTTGCTGCTAAGGTGAAAGTGCTAACCACTACACCACTGTGCCACCCACATTTGGCACCTTTCAGGGCGGAGGGGGGAACGGGTACCCTTCCTCCACTTCCGGGAGACCCTCTGAAGTTTGGCCCCCTACTCCTCCTCCCGCCGCCGAGCCAATCCAAATGCGTAGTGCGCTTCGCGCATACGTATTAGGGACCCGCCCGTGAAGCCGCAAGGCTTCACTGCCGGGGTCCCTCACCGGCAATGGCGGCGGCAGCACCGGACAGCTGATGGAAACATCCGCTGCGGTGCCGGCATCACTGGACTTCAGGACAGGTAAGTGTCCTAATATTAAAAGTCAGCAGCTACTGTGTGTGTAGCTGCAGACTTAATTTTTCGAGGGGGAGGGGCTGAAGCTGGAACACCGCTTTAAGTTTATGCAAAGAGTCAATATTTGCAGTGTTGACTCTTCTTTTTGAAGACCTCTGCAATTCGCCCTGGCATGCTGTCAATCAACTTCTGGGCCACATCCCAACTGATGGCAAAAAAGAAACAAAGAAAGGGCGCACCGACCTAGCGCATTATCCTCAATAATAGGCTTTATTTATGCAACATATAAAAAATGGCTACTCACAAACACAGGTGTAAAAATGATCATAGCAAGCTCAGTAGCTCCAGTGTCAGGAATAGTCCATATGAAAGTCCATAATCCAATGAGATGACGGCTGACGCGTTTCGAGGCTCAGACTCTTCCTCAGAGCCACCTGGATTATGGACTTTCATATGGACTATTCCTGACACCGGAGCTACTGAGCTTGCTATGATCATTTTTACACCTGTGTTTGTGAGTAGCCATTTTTTATATGTTGTATAAATAAAGCCTATTATTGAGGATAATGCGCTAGGTCGGTGCGCCCTTTCTTTGTTTCTTTTTGCTTTTAGTACCGTTGGACTACCCCAGTCCTTTTTGGGCTGCAAGACCTAGCTATCCAAGACGCCAGCTGTAAGTCCCGTGGGGAGTGTGGTTGGGGAGCTTGGATTCTAAGCGCAGGAGAAGGGTGGCATCACCTATTTTGGAACATCCCAACTGATGGCAGCCCATTCTTGCATAATCAATGCGTGGAGTTTGTCAGGATTTGTGGGGGGGGGGTTTGTTCACCCGCCTCTTGAGGATTGACCACAAGTTCTCAATGGGATTAAGGTCTGGGGGGTTTCCTGGCCATGGATCCAAAATTTTGATGTTTTGTTCCCCCAAGCCACTTAGTTATCACTTTTTTTTCTTAAGGCAAGGTTCTCCATCATGCTGGAAATAGCATTGTTCCTCACCAAACTGTTCTTGGATGGTGGGGAAGAAGATTTTGTACCATTCTTTATTCTTGACTGTGTTCAAAATTGTGAGTGAGCCCAGTCCCTTGGCTGAGAAGCAACCCCGCTCATGAATGGTCTCAGGATGCTTTACTGTTGGCATGACACAGGACTGATGGTAGCGCTCACCTTTTCTTCTCCGGACAAAGTTTTTTCTGATGCCCCAAAAAAATTGGAAAGGGGATTCATCAGAGAAAATGACTTTACCCCAGTCCTCGGCAGTCCAATCCCTGTACCTTTTGCAAAATATCGGTCTGTGACTTATGTTTTTCCTGCAGAGAATTGGTTTCTTTGCTGCCCTTCTTGACACCAGGCCAACCTCCAAAAGTCTTCGCCTCACTCTGCGTGCCGATGCACTCACACCTGCTTGCTGCCATTCCTGAGCAAGCTCTCCACTGGTGATCCCACTGGCACTTGCTGGACGTTCATTGGTGCCCTGAAGCCTTCTTCACAAATGCAGTGGAAATATTTTGTTTTTTGGGATAAAGTTAATTTTCATGGCAAAGAGGGACTTTGCAATTAATTGCAATTAATGTGATCACTCTTCATAACATTCTGAAGTATATGCAAATTGCCATCATAAAAACTGAGGCAGCAGACTTTGTGCAAATTAAAATTTGTGACTTTCTTAAAACTTTTGGCCATGGCTGTAGAAATAAATAGCCTAATCTTTAATGATCCAAAACCGCCACTTGTCCTATAAAATGCAGTGGTTCCATAACCCCCAATGGCCAAAGGTCCAATAACCTCCTATTGTCTTATAACCTCCAATTGTTCTAAAGCCTCCTATTGTTCCATTAACTCCAAATTTTACAAAACCTCTCTTTCTCCCATAACCTTCTATTGTACCAACCCCACTAATGGTTCCATAACCTCCTATTGTCCCAACCCCACTAATGGTCCCATAACCTCCTATTGTCCCAACCCCACTAATGGTCCCATAACTGTCATATGTTCAATACTCTGAAAATGTCCCATAACACCTATTATCCCATTCCCTCTAATGGTCCAATAGCCTCCTACTGTCCTATAGCCTCCAATGGCGCTATAGTCTCCTATTGTCCCATAACCTCCAATGATCCCATAACCTACTAAAGTCCTATAACCTCCAATGGCTCTATAGCTTCATATTGTCCCATTACCTCCATATTTTTCATAACCTCCTATTGTCCCACAACTTCCAACTGTCCCCTAACCTCCTATTGCCACATAACTTCCAACTGTTCCCTAATCCTCTATTGTCTCATAATCTCCCTACGTTCAGTAGTCTGTAAATGTCCCAAAACACCCACTGTCCCATACCTTCTAATGGTCCCATAGCTTCCAGTTGTCCCTTAATCTTCAATAGCCCCCATAACCTCAATGTTTCCATAACCTGCATATGTCCCATAATTTCAAATGGTCCCAGAACCCCCTATTGTCCTAATACCTACAATGACCCCATAACCAAATTGTTCCATAACCCCTATATGTCCCAAACCTGCAATGGTCCAATAATCTACTATTGTCCCATAAAGCCCAATGGTTCTATAGCTTCCTATTGTCCTATAACCTCCAATGGCTCTAAAGCCTCCTATTGTCCCATAACCCCCATATTTTCTATACGCACTAATGTTCCCAATAACCTCCTATTGTCCCATAATCCTAATATGTTCAATAGTCTGCAAATGTCCCATAGCACCCATTGTCCCATAACCTCCAATGGTCCAATAACCTCCTATTGTCCCATAACCTCCAATGGCTCTATAGCCTTTTATTGTTCCATAACCTCCAGATTTTCTATACGCACTAATGTTCCCAATATCCTCCTATTGTCCCATAATCCTAATATGTCCAATAGTCTGGAAATGTCCCATAGTACCCATTGTCCCATAACCTCCAATGGTCCAATAACCTCCTATTGTCCCATAACCTCCAATGGCTCTACAGCCTTTTATTGTCCCATAACCTTCTAATGTCCTATAATCTCCAATGGCTCCATAGCTTCCTATTGTCCCATAACCTCCATATTTTCCATAACCTCCGACTATCCCATAATCTCCCTACTGTATGTTTAATAGTCTGTAAATGTCCCAAAACACCCACTGTCCCATAACCTCCAATTGTTCTTTAACCTTCAATGGCCCCATAACCTCAGTGCTTCCATAACCTGCACATGTCTCATAACTTCCAATGGTCCCAGAACCCCCTATTGTCCTATTACCTACAATGACCCCATAACCGAATTATTCCATAACCCCTATATGTTCCATAATCTGCAAATGTGACTGTCCCCAAACCTGCAATGGTCCAATTATCTACTATTGTCCTATAACGTCCAATGGTTCTATAGCTTCCTATTGTCCTATAACCTGCAATGATCCCTTAATAGCCTATTGTACTATAAACTCCAATGGAATCGGAACCCTCAATTTTCCCATAACTGACAATTGTCCTGTAACCTTGTATTCAGCTAAATTTATTAAATCCTGTTGTTGAAGATTGTAACGATATAAAGGTTTTCTGATCATTGGGTGGTTGGAGGTCTCTGTAGGGGTGTATGGGGTTATTTGTGCAGTTTATATATACAGTTACTCTATGTATTGATATGGACCCTCAGAAAAGCCTTTTAAATATGATTTTAATTATATTAAAAATAAAAGAGACATCTTATTATACTTATTCAGGTCATAATAGCTGAAAAGCCCCCAATGCCAGTTAGGAGGTTGGGTGGTGTCACCTTGGCTTGACACTGTCAGGGTACCAGGAAACCAGACCATACAGGGATGCAGGTAAAATAAAGCAGTGTATTGGAGCAAACAATAATGCACAGCAAGATTGAGGAAGTAAGAGCAGGAACAAGCCGGGATCAAGTCTAGCAGCGGGTAGTTGTCCAAGCCAGGGTCGAGTCCAGAAGCGGGTCGTCTGCTGATGCAGGGTTGTCTGTAAATGCAGGTTCGAGAGCCAGGAGAGTCTTCAGCTAAGACAGGTCATACATGGAAGATCTCTGAATGGTTCCTATGCCAACCAAGCGACCTCCTGGGTTCACACAAGCACAGGGAGAATACGCAAACTCCATGCAGATAGTGTCCTCACTGGGATTTGAACCAAAGACCCAAGTGCTGCCGAAGTGCTATTCACTAAGCCAATATGCTGCCTATACATTAGGGGTCTGTTTATTAAACACTTGCTGTTTGAAAGCCAGAAGCATTCAGTGCAAGCTGAACGAAATGTCACCGGAATGTTTCTCAGAGATTAACACCTGTATTATCAGCGCCATCTAATGGTCCAAATGCGGTATCGTTTTTTTTTTGTAATACATCAATGAGAAAATTACTTTGCGTTATGGCCACTAGATGGAGCTGACAGTACAGGCATTCATCTCTTAGAAAAATTACAGTGACATCTTATTTGAATTCTTCTGATATTCATTCAAAGAATGTTTTGAAGATAGACCCCCAAATGTACTTTGTGCTTGTGTCTCTTTCCTTTTTCTTGTGTACTGTCACTTGCATTTTTTGAAGGTAGTGATGTAGGGGTTGGCAGAAGGAATCACAGCACCCATTAGAAGAGACACTTGCCAACACAATGGGATATGACGGATGGCAGTGGCGCCCCCAATTTCCCTTGCACCTGCTGGAAAGGTAAAACTTCTTCCTCTTCGCATTTTAGGCTCCATTCACACCTGAGCATATAGTTTTCAGGCGTTTTTTTGTTTTTTAGACTTTTTTTCTTTCTTTTTTTTTTTTAGGCGTTAGATGTCAATGCCTGCCTCCAAACAAAAACGCTTATAATCTACCAAAAAAAAAAGCTTGTATACTTCTTTGAGCTTCATGCATTTTGCTTCAGGTGAAAAAAAAAACACTCATATGTGAACAGGGGCCTTTGAAATTAATGGGATTTTGCTTGTTGGGCGTTTTGAGACTTCAGAGATGAGCGTTTTACGAGCTAAAATACGCTCAGGATGAGCAGGGCCTTAGGAATATAACATTTTACAGACGTCATCAGAATGGGAGTTGAGGGGAAATCTTGCAACGGGGACACTTGTTCTAGTGACAGCTGTCCCAGAAGGGGATTCCCCTCAACTGGAGAGATTTTCTCTCACTTCCTGTTGTGTCTGCCGGATAGGAAGTGAAATCTATGCAATTGCATTAAAATAGCAACAAGATCTAAAAAATGTTATATTTTTTTTATAAAAGCCTATGTATACACAAAAAATATATATTTCCCATCATCTTTTACCTGCTGGCAACAGTCATTATCTGAGACCAAAAAGAAAATGGAGGTATACTTTAACCACTTCTGGACCAGAAGATTTTCCTCTTTATTGACCAGGCCATATTTTGCGATTTGTCACTGCGTTACTTTAATGGACAATTGCTCGGTCGTGCGATGCTGTACTTAAGTAAAATTTATGTCCTTTTTTCCCCACTAATAGAGCTTTCTTTTGGTGGTATTTGATCCCCTCTGCAATTTTTATTTTTTGCACTATGAACAAAAAAAGAGCGGAAATTCTGAAAAAAAAAAAAATATATATTTTTTTCACATTCTGCTATATGACGTTCTCAAGAAAAAAAAAAAAAAAAACTAAAAATCTAAATTTAACATTGTAGGACAATTTGTTTTCTGCTACATATTTTTGGTAAAAAAAAAAACAAAAACTCAATAAGCGAATTTTGATTGGTTTGCGCAAAAGTTATCGCGTCTACTAACTACGGGAAGGATTTATGTCAATTTTATCGTTTTTTTTTTTTTTTTAGTAGTAATGGCGGCGATCTGTGATTTTTAGCGGGACTGCGACATTGCGGTGGACAGATCAGACCCCTGACTGACATTTTTGACACTTTTGGGGGGGGGACCAGTGACATTACTACAGTAATCAGTGCTAAAAAATATGCACTGTTACTGTAATAATGACACTGGCAGGGAAGGGTTTAACACTGACTGATCAAGGGGATAAATGTGAGCCTAAGGGAGTGATTCTAACTGTGGGGGGTGTGGCTTCTGAAATAATCATAGAGATCTGTGATCCTATATAGAAGGATCACAGGGGCTCTATGATCATTCCAGGGTTTACATCAGCTGACCGTTCTCTCTCAGCAGGGAGCGATTACGGGTGTTAGGCAGCAATGAGAGCCGCCTGACTAACGCATTGGCTTCCCCGCTGCCGACTGGGGGCAGGAGCGCATGCTCGCTCCCTAGCACCCTGCTCGCGACCGACGTAGCCATATGTGGGTTTGCCTGAGGGAGCCACACTGCCGCATTAAATACACGGCGTGTGGTCGGCGAAAGGTTAAGGTTCAGTTCACATCCATGCGCTTTTGCATGGGCACGGCCACTCATTCATTCTTTTTCTTTTTTATAGGTTGAAGTGGATAGACTTGTGTCTTTTTCAACCTATGTAAAAAAAAGGTGCATGCCTCTTTATAATGCGGCCACAGGGAAGTTGCATGGTGCCTTTGCACCATGCGATTTCTCTACAATTCCCGCACCTGCAAAGTGCTGCATTTTTAGTTGCATGGGCGTACCATTCAGAATAAATAGCAGCCCCGCGCATTTTCAAGGTTAAAAACTTTAAACCGATTTTCTATTTGCACCTATTTACTGGATGAAAAACAAACGGATGGACCAAATGACAGATTTTTGAATGAGTTTTCGACTAGTGTATGACCAGCATTGGCTCCCACTGCTGTCAATCTAAGTCAGTCAGCCAATGAGGAGAGAAAGGGGGGGTGGGGCAGGGCTCATGCCATGGCTCGGTGTCCTGAATGGCTTGGGTGTCCCCATAGCAAGCTGCTTGCTGTGGAGGCACTCAACAAGAGGGAGGGGCCAGGAGAGCCAAAGAGGGACCTGAGAAGAGGAGGATCCAGACTGCTCTGTGCAAAATCAACTGCTCAGAGGTAAGTATAACATGTTTGTTAATTTTTAAAAGAAAAAAAAGACTTTACAATCACTTTAACCGGTTGCCGACCGCCCGTCGCAGTTATACTGCGGCAGGCAGCCGCTCCTGACCAAACCGGCGTAGATATAAGTCGGCCGCATGTGGCACGCTCCCACCCCTGCTCATTAGCGGGGACTCCGATGCACGCTGTCTGACACCCGCGATCGTTCCCCGCTGAAAGAGAAGGGCAGTCGGCTGTTTTAAACACAGCCAACAGTTTTTCTCCCTGGAATGATCACAGAGCTCTTGTGATCCTTCTATATAGGATCACATGTCTCTATGGTCATTTCACAAGCAAAAATATAGCCTGGTCTTGAAGGGGGGGGGTTAAACCTTCCAGGGCTAAAATAGTTAATGCTGGCCATACACTAGCCAAAAAATAGTTCAAAAAATATATAATTTGGTCCATTCGTTTTTCGTCCAGTTAATGGGCACAAATAGAAACCGGTTTTAACTTTTCAGAGCTGAAAAAAATCGAAGGAACAGTTTGGAAAATTCTGCCGAATGAACGATAAATTGAAAGGTTAATGGGTTTCTCACCCGAACTGTTTGCACTCGGCATATGTGACAAAATGAACTAAAAACAGATTCATTTATGTCCATTGAACGATTTATCAATCAAAATTCGCTCATTACATGACACGATCGTCTTCTCTCACGGCCGAGTGTTTGTTTTTCTAAAATAAGTTTGAATGATTTTTTGTGTAGTGTATGGCCAGCATAAGAGTCCAGCCCACAAAAGAGGCACAAAAATGCATTGATGTGAATTTGTGTCCATAGGAACCCATGTTAACCACTTGCCGACCACCGCACGACTATTTACTGCGGTGGTCAGCCCCTCACAGGCAAAGCGACGTAGGACTACGTCGCTAGCCTATGAGGCTCTAGGGAGCGAGCGCGCTCCCGCTCGGTCACGGACCCCGCCGGGCACTCGCGATTGTCCGTTACACCAGGAGAAAGGCAGGCGGCTAATGTAAACAAAGCCGCCTGTCATTCTTCCCTGTGTAAGAATGGAGATCATACGGTTCTGCTATGTAGGACCGTTGATCTCTGTTCTTACACCAGTAGCCACATCCAATCACAGTTAGAATCACACCCCTATGGACACCCTTAACCCCTCCCTCTCAAAAAAAAGTTAACCCCTTCACTGCCAGTGTCATTTTTACAGTAACAGTGTATATGTATAGCACTGATTACTGTAGTAATATCACTGGTAACCCCAAAAGTGTCAAAAATGTCAGTCAAGGGTCCGATCTGTCCGCCGCAATGTCGCAGTCCTGCAAAAAAAAAAAAAATAAATAAAAAAATCGCATATCGCCGCCATTACTCGTAAAAAACAAAAAAAACAAAAATCTTTCCCTTACTTAGTAAACGCAATAACTTTTGCGCAAACCAATCAAAATACGCTTTTTGCAATTTTTTTTTACCAAACATATCTAGCATCAAACAAATTGGCCTAAAATGTTAAAAAATTTAGATTTTTACATTTTTTTGGGAAATTTCATATAAAAAAAAATGTGAAAAATATTGTTATTTTTACAAAATTGAGGCTCTTTTTTTGTTTATAGCGCATCATCAAAAAATTGCACCAAAAGAAAGCTCTGTTTGTGGGAAAAAAAGGACGTCAAATTCGTTTAGGTACAGCGTCGCACGACCGCGCAATTGTCCGTTAAAATCACGCAGTGCCGAATCGCAAAATAGGCCATGGTCAGGAAGGGGGTAAAATCTTCCGGGGCTTAAGTGGTTAAAAATAATGTCCTGCGTTTACGTATTGGTGTGAATAGAGCCTAGCTCATGTCAGCTCTAGAAAATTGATGATTTCAAGCAAAAACTCCAGCAGAATTATGTGCATTACCCATGCAAACTATAAGCTGAACTGCTAAACGTTACCATATGCCGGCATGGCACCGGATTGTTGTGATAGTAGAACAGAGTCCCCTGTGATCCCCGGAAAAAGCAGCTCATGCTGTAATTGTTGCATAAGCCTGATGTCTCCTGTGTCAGGCAGTCGTGGGATTTGCAGCCTGGTCTGCGGGGAGAGGCCTGGGTTATGAGAGGTCAGCATGGATCAGGACCGTAGACACAGACTGCTTGGGACTCAGAGGGGCCAGAGGTAATTCTTAAGGACAGCCATGATATATATTTTTTTTATAGGCTAGGTGACCTTTACTTAATACGGGGTGACACAAATCCAGACAGGCTCAGACACTGAGATCAAACTGTCCTTGCTGCACTCCATCAGGACTCTGTAAACCAAAGGCAAGCTGTGACAGCAGATGAACTACAAATCCCAGCATGCCACCACTGTCAGTTTCTTTTGATGCAGCATAACCTATAGGTATGCGTTTTAATGAACGACAAAGGTCAAATACACGTTTCTTGTGAAACACTGAATTTTGCATTATAAATGCATGCAAGTGAGCAGCTGTGAGTTCGAAATTAAGAAGGCTGTTTTTCAAGAACATCCATCTACATGGGCTATAAAGTTTTGCTTTTTTTTTTTTTTTAAATATTAGGTTCTATAAGATATGGGGGGGTGATATATACAGAGGGGTCAGGTGGGGAGATGTACTCCAAAGACTCCCATGAGTCACCAGGATGACCCCATTAAAAAACGGTAACACACTGCTAAGGGACAACCCCCCACCGCTCTGGCAGCACCACCCAATTGCCAGTCACAGAGCACCAAGTCAAATCAGCAGAGAGAGAGAGGACCCCACCAGACTTACATAGTTACATAGTTAGTAAGGTTGAAAAAAGACATCAGTCCATCCAGTTCAACCTATGATGTGTGTGTGTGTGTGTGTTTGCTTTTAACCGTACATTGTATACCCCTGTATGTTGTGGTCTTTAAGGTGTCCATCTAATAGTTTTTTGAAATTATCGATGCTCCCTGCTGATACGACTGCTTGTGGAAGAGAATTCCACATCCTTACTGCTCTTACAGTGAAGAACCCCTTACGCACTTTAAGGTTAAACCGCCTTTCCTCTAGTTTTAGTGAGTGGCCACGTGTCTTATTGTATTCCCTTTCTCTGAATAGTTTGTTCCTTATGCTCGGGTCACCAGTACAGTATTTGTACATTGATATCATATCCCCCCTCAATCGTCTTTTCTCCAGAGAGAATAGGTTCAGTGCTTGTAGTCTTTCCTCATAGCTGATGTCCTCCATTCCCCTAATTATTTTTGTTGCCCTTCTCTGGACTTTCTCCAATTCCAGCACATCCTTCCTGAGGACCGGTGCCCAGAACTGGACAGCATACTCCAGATGTGGTCGGACCAGAGTCTTGTAGAGTGGGAGAATAATCTCTTTATTTCTGGAGTGAAAATACCACCCCGCATGCCAGCGGGAGAATATGCACTGTACAAGCGGCGATCAGGAAATGAAAGGATCCAGGGGTCAGCACCAGGGGATGAGGTGGGGCTCAAATCGCTGCCCATTGGGCTTTTTTGTCATGTCTGCCGCTATTTTCAATGGCAAATAACCGCAAAATGGACACTGGACTACACAAACATGGCAGCCATGCATTGAGCACACAGGCTACAAGAAAATTGCGGCACCACGAGGCTCCCAGGCCTCAAGGACAGGCCCAGGTAGGACTGGGGACCCTGATAGGAGCTCTCCACCAGGTACATCACCCCCCGCACAACCGATCGTTCGGGCACCGGCGGCGCATCCCCCTGCCCCTATAGCACCCTACCCCCACCCCAGGAGGTGGACCAGACCACACACACACACACACACAGCCCCAGCACAAGTAGAGGGGAGAGGTAGGATAGGGAGACAGATGAAGGGAGGGGGTCCGATCGCCCCAAGGAGGAGCCCACGTCCACCCCAAAACCCTCCAGAGGGAGAGGGGGGGACAGCTACTCACCATACCAGGAACCAGGCAGGCACCGCTGCAGACAGAACCCCTCTCCATCGAAGATAGGGGGCTGTCGGCCAGGAGGAACGTTGTGACTCAGGCCGAGACGCGGTCAATTGCAACCTCAAGAGGCGTTTAACTCGCAGGAAACCCCCCGTCCGGTGGGGCTATGTCGTGGTTGACCTACCTTAGAGCTGAGGTCTGCGTGCACTCACTGGCCAGACTGGGGTGACCACTGGATCTAGATTATCCAGCCCGTCACCCACTCCGGTAGTTAACTCTAGATCTCACAGGAAAATAACAGGAGAAAAAATACCCATCTAAAAAGGAAAAAAAGTGCCAGGATCAGAGATCCCAGCAAGGAACTAGGTGGTCCTTACTCCTGACTAGGCAGAAAAAAAAAAAAAACTGAGTACCTATAGCAGAGAGAAGTATACCCCCTGGGCCTGCCCATAGGCGTAGCCAGACCTTTTTTTCTGCCTAGTGTCCTACTCCTGTAGGGGGCAGTATAATCCAATGGATAAGAATATCAGGAGCTGTGTCTGTCAATGAACGAAAGAGAAATTACATTTTAATAGATTAAAAAATATATACTGTATACCTTAGATTATAAGATTCTTGAGGGCAGGGAGTAATGTAAATGTACAATATATATGTAAAGTGCTGAGTAAATTGACAGCGCTATACAAGTATATGCAACAAATAAATATATTAATATAGATGAAAAGTGTAGTTAACACTGAACTTAAGATAGATTTAAAAGAATGCTGTAATGCATAATTAAATGTAGTTTTAAATGCAAGCAATGTTCCTGAATGTGACCTGACGTCAACCTATTGCAGTTCCTGTACAGCAGGGATGGAATGTCAAGGGAAGAAGCAGCCAATCCGTTCATGTGCTAGAAAGAAAAATGCTGATAGGAGGAGAGAGCAGAGTGACAGGGAAATGTCATCATCATAGTTCAGTCACAGGCTGGCAAGGGGTCCAGGACAGCCTAGGCTCAGAGGAAGTAGGTTGAATAATGCTGTTCATCAGACTGAGGACATCTGTCAGCAACAAACAGTACTGGCATGGGAAACTTTTTTTTTTTTTTCCCCTGTAATTTTACTCCTGCTTTAAGATAATAAAATGTCTAGAAATGGAGTTTAGATAGTGATGCATTTTGGATGAGATAGACATATGTTTATACTATATTACCAAAAGTATTGGGAGACCTGCCTTTACACGCACATGAACTTTATTGGCATCCCAGTCTTAGTCCGTAGGGTTCAATATTGAGTTGGCGCACCCTTAGAGCGCAGACGGCGAGCCAGGCTCTCTCATCCATCAGTGCCTGACCTCACAATTGTGCTTCTAGAAGAATGGTCAAACATTCCCATAGACACACTCCTAAACCTTGAGGACAGCCTTCCCAGAAGAGTTGAAGCTGTTAAAGCTGCAAAGGGTGGGCCAACTCAATATTGAACCCTACAGATTTATGCTGGCCATGCACACACAGAATTTCGGCCGTTTGCAGACTGAACGATTATTCGTCAGTCGAAAGCGAATTGGCCACTAACTTACAGAATAAACTCTTTACATAATTGTTTTAATGATCGTTCCATAACATGCACAATACGAGTCAGATTATTATTTTCGTTTCAATTTTACCATACACGTAACAACTTTTGTAGAAACGATAAAAGCTTTCGCTATGGATCCATCGACATTAGCCGGGCACACGATTGAAATCGTTGGTAAACTTTTTGTCGAACGATCTTTCCTAAAACGACCATTTTCGGCCAAAATTCTGTGCGTGTATGGCCAGCATAAGACTGGGATGCCAATCAAGTTCATGTGTGTATAAGGGAAGGTGTCCCAATACTTTTGACAATATTGTGTGTGGACACCAAAATGAATTAAAAAAAAAAAAAAAAGAAAAAAAAAAAAAGTGAATTAATGCATGCATTATCAGGCACACAAGTGTGAATTAGCCCCCTATCAATTAATGAATATGTAAATGTAAAACTTTTAACAAGGCATGAACTGCATTTGTAGTGATCAGCCCTTTTCCCATGGAGTATGGCTTTAAACAAGATAGTGTAGCTTGATATTTAGTCATGTACCGTATATCGAGTATAAGCCACATTTTTCAGCATGTTTTTTTATGCTGAAAAAGCCCCCCTCAGCTTATACTCGAATCACTGGCTCACTTACTTTCCAAAAATGGTGCCGCCTGGCGCCAACATGTCACCGCGCATGCGCCGTCTGCCCGGGAATAGCCGAACGTGTACGGGCTTTCCCGAGCATTGATGGCGCATGCGCAGTGACGTGTTGGCACCATTTTTAAATCGAAGGCGCCTCACCGACAGCTAAGCGAGACTCCTCCGCAGCCCCCTGCATTTCCTCATGCAGTGCTGCGGGCATGGTACAGGACATTCTCCTGTACCATGCCTGCAGCACTGCATCTCCTGTGCCATGCCTGTACCATCTCCGTACCATGACCTGTGCCATGCCTGCACCATGACCTGGGCCATGCCTGTATCATCTCCTGTACCATGCCCGCAGACCCTGTTTTGGGTCTCATGGTGGTCCAGTAGCTGCTGCATTTCCCACCCTAGGCTTATATTCGAGTCAATAATTTTTCCCACTTTTATGTGGTAAAATAAGGGGCCTCGGCTTATATTCGGGTCGGCTTATACTCGAGTATATACTGTATATTACCAAAAGCTTATTGAGAAAGAACATTTCACTAGCAGAGAGTGCTGCATCACACGACAGTGTTGCAGTGATGCAGCTTATAGGTGATATTGCCTTAAAACTTGGTTTATTGTACATAGGGAGTCTTCTCCAGCTGGGCACCTCCTTATCACATGACAGAGCTGCCATATTACCAAATCCCTTGTATGGCGTACTATTTGCATTTTCACATTAGGTTGCAACTTCCTTATAACAAAACCAAATGTGTGATTTTATGAACGGATTGATTCAGGAAATAATACATCTATTTTTAATAGGAGGACTTATTCCAATGTACAATATTTGAGAAGTACTGGTTTACAGTTTATCACAATGTGTGAAAAAAGAAGACTTGAAAGCAGAGGTATTGGTTATATTTACTACTTAATGTACATTATACAACCACCACCCCCCCAAGCATGATAATGTGCCTGTTAATTAGGAGAATCAGAACTGTGCACATATATCAATACATACAAAGAAACTTGTGGGCTACTCATTGCAGTAGATTCCTAATTTTATAACCTGCTCTAGACCAATGACAGACATTTAAAGTCCTCAACAATCTACAGGAAGAATAGTTTGTTTATTTTACTGTATACAGGGATTGTCAGAGAGGCTTTTTTCTATAGGCCAGAGGTCCCCAAACCGTGTACACAAAAAAGGGCCAGTTCACTGTCCCAAGTTTTTTTTTTTTTTTCTTACTTGCCCAAGTCCGATGCTGCATCTGTCCTCCGCTGGCTCTAAGACTGAGAACCCAGCGATCAAAGACCGCTCATCGCTGGGTTCTGAGAGCTCAGTGAGCTGGTGACTGTCATTCACCGTCTCTCTGCTCTGTACCCCCCAGGCCCACTGAAGAACTGGGCTGTGGAGGGGCGGGAGCAGCTTGCTCAGGCTCTCAGAGACTGAGCCAGCTTGCCTATCCAGGGTTGTGGGCAAATGCAGACTTTGTTGCGATCTTGCCCCAGCCTGGACTGCCTCTGTGACGTCACAGCCTGCTGTCAGCTAAAACTGGGTCACAGGAGTGCAGAACCAGAGTGGATCCTGTGATCTACAGAAGTACAGCCAAACAAGCTTTGGCAGTACTTCTCCTTTAAGACTTTTAGGGAGGCCAGACTGTGTATAGTGGAAGAACAAAATGCAGCAACATCCAGGCTTGGTTGCCAGTGGGAGTAAAAATTACCTAGTGCCTGTAGCCAATGTGGGAGGAATAGTGACCCATCGATGGTGCCAGAGGGAGGAATAGTGACCCATCGATGGTGCCATAGGGAGGAATAGTGACCCATCGATGGTGCCAGAGGGAGGAATAGTGACCCATCGATGGTGCCAGAGGGAGGAATAGTGACCCATCAATGGTGCCAGAGGGAGGAATAGTGACCCATCGATGGTGCCAGAGGGAGGAATAGTGACCCATCGATGGTGCCATAGGGAGGAATAGTGACCCATCGATGGTGCCAGAGGGAGGAATAGTGACCCATCAATGGTGCCAGAGGGAGGAATAGTGACCCATCAATGCTGCCAGAGGGATGAATAGTGACCCATCGATGGTGCCAGAGGGAGGAATAGTGACCCATCGATGGTGCCAGAGGGAGGAATAGTGACCCATCGATGGTGCCAGAGGGAGGAATAGTGACCCATCGATGGTGCCAGAGGGAGGAATAGTGACCCATCGATGGTGCCAGAGGGAGGAATAGTGACCCATCGATGGTGCCAGAGGGAGGAATAGTGACCCATCGATGGTGCCAGAGGGAGGAATTATATGTCCCATAAATGGTGTCAGCAGGAGAATATGTGCCCCATAATTTTCAATGGAGAGAATAGGAACCCCCGAGGGCCTGTTAAATGCATGCAAAGGACTGATGCGGAACAATAAATTGGCCTAGTTTATTTTAAAGAAAACCTCTGCTTTGCTTCTGTAGGACAAATGAAACGACCCTTTCCAGCAGCACAATCCCTTTTCCTTCAATTCCCAACTGCTCCACTCAACATTTCAGGAAATACAGGGTACATCTGCGTATAAAAAAAAAAATATGCGACTCACTCCATGTGACAGGGCTGGGCCAATCTCCAAGTATCAGGATCTATATCCGTGCGTATACTAGGAGTCACTTGAGTCACAGTTTACACCAGGGAGTTTCTGCTGCTCCTGAATGAAACTGCAGGGGAGCAAAGGAGAGGTATGTGCTGCTGGACATACCAATTTCTCAAGATTGATAAAAAAAAAATAATTTATGATTTCTTGGCCATTTTTCCGAAAATATGACTAACACAAACTGTTTTCACTCATGGTTAGTGTTTGGCTGAAGCCATTTATTATCAATAAACTGTGTTTACTCTTTTTAAATATTACCAAAAACAGAAACTAAAACGACCTAAATGACCCTGATCAAAAGTTTACATACCCCAGTTCTTAATACCGTGTATTGCCCCCTTTAACATCAATGACAGCTTGAAGTCTTTTGTGGTATTTGTGGATGAGGCTCTTTATCTTCTCAGATGGTAAAGCTGCCCATTCTTCCTGGCAAAAAGCCTCCAGTTCCTGGAAATTCTTGGGCTGTCTTGCATGAACTGCATATTTGAGATCTCCCCAGAGTGGCTTAATGATATTGAGGTCAGGAGATGGCAACTCCAGAACCTTCACTTTATTCTGCTGTAGCCAATGACAGGTCGACCTGGCCTTGTTTTAAGGATCATTGTCATGTTGGAATGTCCAAGTACGTCCCATGAGCAGCTTCCGGGCTGATGAATGCTAATTTTCCTCCAGTATTTTTTGATAACATCCTGCATTCATCTTGCCATCAATTCTGACCAAATTTCCTGTGCCTTTGTAGCTCACACATCCCCGAAACATCAGCAATCCACCTCCGTGTTTCACAGTAGGAGTGGTGTACCTTTCATCATAGGCCTTGTTGACTCCTCTCCAAATGTAGCCTTTATGGTTGTGGCCAAAAAGCTCAATTTTGGTCTCATTACTCCAAATGACTTTGTGCCAGAAGGTTTAAGGCTTGTCTCTATGCTGTTTGGCATATTGTAAGCTGGACACTTTGTGGCACGTGCGCAGTAAAGGCTTTCTTCTGGCAACTCGACCATGCAGCCCATCTTTCTTCAAGTGCCTCCTTATTGTGCATCTTGAAACAGCCACACCACGTGTTTTCAGAGAGTCCTGTAATTCACCTGAAGTTATTTGTGGGTTTTTATTTGCATCCCGACCAATTTTCCTGGCAGTTGTGGCTGAAATCTTAGTTGGTCTACCTGACCGTGGTTTGGTTTCAACAGAACCCCTCATTTTCCACTTCTTGATTAGAGTTTGAACACCGCTGATTGCCATTCTCAATTCCTTGGATATCTTTTTATATCCCTTTCCTGTTTTATACAGGTCAACTGCCTTTTCCCGCAGATCCTTTGACAATTCTTTTGCTTTCCCCATAATCCAGAAACGTCAGTGCAGCACTGGATGAAAGATGCAAGGGTCTGTGAGGAGTCCAGAAACTCATTGACCTTTTATACACACACACACTAATTACAAGCAAACAGATCACAGGTGAGGATGGTTACCTTTAATAGCCAATCATACCCCTTTGTGTCAACTTGTGTGCATGTTATCAGGCCAAAATCACCAGGGTATGTAAACTTTTGATCAGGTTAATTTAGGTAATTTCTGTTGTCATTAGGATTTAAAAAGAGTAAACCATTGATTGATAATAAATGGCTTCAGCCAAACACTAAGAGCCGGTTCACACTATTACGACTTGCCAGATGACTTGGTCAGCCTGGCAAGTCACGCACCGTCGGGTCCATTGAGTAGTACAGGACCGGTTCTAATAGGAGCGACTCAAGTCGCTCCGACTTAGAAAAAGGGTCCTGTACTACTTCGGGGCGACCTGGAGGCGACTTGCATAGACATTCATTAGATGAAGTACATGCAAGTCGCGCCGAAGTCGCGGTGCACGCGACTTCACAGGTCGCCCCCTAAGTCGGATCCGACCTAATGTGAACGGGGACTTACAATGAGTGAAAGAGAAGTTTTTGTTATCATTCATATTCTCGAAAAAAACGGCCAAGAAATCAAATTCTGCCAGGGTATGTAAACTTATGAGCACAAATATATGTGACAATATCCAAACTTTGCAACTATGTATCAAGTGGTTGTTTGCGAGTCATTACTCTAAAAGAAAACCGAAAACAAAAATTAAACTTCAACTTTTTTTTTTATTTTTTTTTTATTGTTTTAAGATATACATTCTTAAATGTGAACAGACTTTTGCTAAATATATTTACAATCTGTGTGTATACAGGGGAACATTTTTTGTATTTTCAATATACATACTGAGGTTAAACCTGACAATTCTACCCGTCCCAGAGCAAGACCACCCACCTGCCCTTGTGCCCACCCAGGTTGCTGGTTTGTTACAAAGCACTGCACGCTCTTTTACTGCAAAATAACCCCGGGAGCTTCCCAAACACTCCACTGGCAGCAAAAAGGTTAAAACCTACAAGGAGTGGACCAAAGACCTGAGGATTAGAGGAAATAGTGTAGGAGGCACTTGGCAGGAAAGGAGTTAATCAAGCCTTTTAACCCAAAAAAAAAAAAAAAAAATGATTGAAAACGTGAATTCTTAAACGTTAACATAAACGGAATGTTTAACAAATTGTTATTTTTAAAAATAGAACATATTTTATTCTTTACCCCTTTATAACAAGCAATTGGGGTACATACTCCTTGCAACCTAAAAGGTGTGCAATTGGTTAAGGTGTGAATATTTTTATATTATTTCTAATATATACAGTCTCTGCATTGGAGAAAAGCATACTTTTCATATATTTTCCTCGGCTTTTGACTTTGATATATTGATCGGTGTAACTGGACATCAAGCCCTCGGAGTCTGACACCTCCTAAATTCATCTTACTTTGGCAGCAGTGCTGTAAAATGCTCCACTGCCTCCATAAGCTTGCCTGAACTTCAAGAAGGGGGACACAATTGTGTGCAGGTTCCGAATATCTGGAACCAAATTCCAGCGCAAGCTCACATTTTGTCCAAAACAACCAGTAAGCTTTCAATTCTTTTTTTCTCCAAGGAATTTTGAAAAAAAATTTAAATAACAGCGCTAATTGGTTGCTATAGATTACACAGGTGCGCCCACTTCCCATTCTTTACCCCAATATTAGGCCAAATTTTAAAATAAAAGCATTATGCAATACCTTGGGGGGGGGGATATATAAAACTAGGCCAAAGAGCAGCAGCAAATAGGACACTGGTTAAACCATTTACTGCCAGGAGCGTCCGACATCCTCAAACCCGGTCACCAGCAACAAAAGCAGCTATTTTGTGCAGTAAAGCCATATTCAACTTACAGGTTCGTGCTTCAGAGGGTGTCACACTCTCACAGAACAGCCGGCGGAATGTAAGCCTTCCGCACAAAATGGCTGACTTTTTAAGTGGTGCCACTTTAATAACTCAAAAGGAACAATTCTTTGGACTCCCATTTATCATAGGGTTAATTTTTTTTTTTTTTTTTTGGGGGGGGGGTAAAGTCTTACTACTGCATAGGGCTGTCGTTTTGGGGCAAACGTGTGTTTAAGACTTTTAGTGATGCAGCCTAAAGGTTATATTGATAAGGCACATTTGTGTAAGTCTGATTGTAATTTCAAGGCGTACAAACACTACAGAGCTAAGATAGCCCCTCAGTTTAATAAAAAAAAAAAAAAAAACCTGCAGCCCCCTGTGGAAAAAAAAAAAAGGAAGGACAGAGAAAAAATAAAAGATTGTATGAGGTGGTGACAATATACAAGTGAGGCTTGGTTAAAAAAAAAAAAAGGAACAAGGCGAGGACTGGATTAAAACTTTGTTGGAGGCCCAATTCATAAATGGCCGACATTCTGCACAAGAAGCCGTTGAAAAGACCTGTATATTATAATGCATACATATTTTTTTTTTTCTCTCCTAAAAGGCAGTACATAAAATCCCCCATTATTTTTTAATTATTAAAAAAAAAAAAAAGAAGAATCCCCCATTATTTATTAGATTTAAAAAAAAAAAAAAATAGAAATCTGAATCAGGATAGGTCACCAGGATTCGATTTAGTAGAGAGAAGGATAGCTAGTATAAAAATTTATAAAATTCAAGGAAAATGGGGTTCTTTTTTCCTGTGGTTTTTCAAGCCCCCAGACTGATAAGGCAGCATATACGTTAAAAAGATGTGATTAACCGTCTCACAGTGGGAAAGGGCACTGCAGGTCATAACAAAATGTTTTTGGTAAAATTTAAAAGGCTTGGTCATAAATTAGTTTTGGACAGATGCTGATGGGTGGGAATCAAGCACCAGCTTCATATATACTTTTTTGGGAACTGATTTTTGTGAAATCCATCGACGATCACAGCTCCACTTGTGCTTTGGATGGTTTGATCCACAGTCAAGGTTTTATTGCTGTGTCCCCATTGAGGGCATTGCAGATGAGGCATCCAGATCACACACCATTGGATAATAAGCCTTGATAACGCTGGATGCCAACAGCAACAGTATGGCTGGCGCCACCTTTCTGTCAAATATTTACGGGAGGATGTAATGATTTGGGGGAAGACCGGTCAAAAGGCCTTGAGGACCCGTTGAGACAGTTTCACTTCCTTTCCTGGGAATGGCCAATATTGTGAGCTGCCCTTCCCAATTTCTCTCATTGTGGTGCATTCTACATTTATTTCTGTAGAAAATTTGGTTAAACTCTCACCAGCCCCTAGTGACTTCTCCAAGGGAAAATATAAAGAATGTACCCTCAAGGGAAAAAAACAAAACAGGAAGTTATGTTAACAGCTAAGCAGTTGGTGTCACCAGGACAGGAAGTAAGGGCATATCTGGAGTTTCCTTTTTAATGTAAACTGGGAGACTGCACCAGACCCTCCTCAGTAAGGTTAAAGAAGCAGCAGAGAGACCTCCACTTTCTAGTCCTCAAACCGAAAGAGCAAGACCCAACTCACCAGCATCTGACCATAACATTGGTATTGGATGGACTAACCCTTTAACGTGTCTGATGAAAAAGTGGTATGTTCGGTGGCGTGAATGCCCAGGGTGAAATTAAGGGGTGTCGCTCCCCAAAACCTGAGAAAGCACCAGTCTTAAAGCTGGCAAGGGCAGGACCTGGGCAAAAAAGGCGGTTATGATTACAAGGTAATGTTTACTTTGGACTGTCTCTTGCCAAGCTGTGGACAGAAAATAAAAACTTGGATAGGCTTGACATTTTGGTGTCCTGACTCTATGCCATGCAGAGGGAAAGCACTATTTACAAATGTACGAAAAGGGAGGTGGTTAAA